>NC_045441.1:134158099-134218342 GCF_002776525.5 Piliocolobus tephrosceles | reverse complement strand
ATATATATATATATATATATATATATATATATATATATGAGAGAGAGAGATTCTCCAATAGAATATATATGATTTATTATGGAGAATTGACTTACGCTATTATGGAGACTGAGAAGTTCCATAGTCTGCCATCAGCAAGCTAGAGAACCAGGAAAGCTAGTGGCATAGTTCAGTCTGAATTTGAAAGCCTGAGAACCAGGGAAGGCAATGATGTCTCAGTCTGAGAGCAGGAGAAGACCAACTTCCCAGCTCAAACAGGCAGATAGGAGTGATGAATTCCCTGTTCCCCTGCCTTTTGTTCTATTCAGACCCTTCATGGATTGGATAATGCCCTTCCACAGTGGGGAGGGTGGTCTACCTTATGAAGTCCACCAATTTAAATACTAGTCTCATCGGAAATATTCTCACAGAAATAATGTTTATCTATATATCTGGATACTCCATGAACCAGTCAAGCAGATACATACAATTAACCATCAAACACATATCTACCATTTCTAGCACCTTTCATTTCTTTATGTGGATCCATATTTCTCTCTAATATAATTTTCCCTATGCTGGAGAACTTTTTTCCACATTTCTTCTAGAGTAGGTTTAATGATAGTTAATCCTTTCAGCTTTTGTATGAGTAAAAAGGTCCTTACTTCAGGTTTATTTTTGAATGATGTTTTAGTGCCTTTTCTTTGTTTTGCTCTCTTTTCTTTTTGTGTTTCAGTGTAGATATTTGCTATTCTGACATACGATTCATACTCTTTTTTTGTCTGTAGTATCTAATGTGCTGTTACTCCCATGAAATATATTTTTACCTCTGACATTGTAGTTTTTATTTCTAGAAGCTTGATTTCAATCAATATATCCTTTATATTTCTACTAAACTGGCATAATCTGTCTTTTCCTTTCTTACATATATGTCATAATAACTGTTCTGATATGCATGTCTGTCCATTACATGATTTGTATTCCTTATGTGTCTATTTCTACTGAGTGATTTTCCTCCTCATTATGGGTTATATTTTCCCGCTTTTTTGCATGCTGGCAACTTTGGATCAGATGTCAAACATTGTAAATTTTACGTTTTTGGAACCTGTACGTTTTTAATCTTACTATAAATATTCTTGAGTTTTATTCTGGGGTGTTTTGAAGTTATCTGGAAGCAGTTTCATCCTTTCAAGGCTTATTCTCATGTTCTTTTGGACGGGAACACGCTTGACTTATTCAATAGCTAATTTTGCTCTACTACTGAGAGGCAATATACTTCTGTGTACTCTACCCAATATCTCCTAATTACAAAATTATAATTTATTTATTAGTCAGACAGAGAACTATACCCACACTTTGTGATCTCTGTAAATTGTTTCCTCTAACTCTTTTGAGTGAACCTTCCATCTCCTCAGGCAGCTGCCTCACATGCATTTATCAGTACTCAACTGAAGACTTCAAAGAAAGTATCTGCAAATGCCTCTCTCTCCCTCTGTCTACCCTACCTCCCCCTTTCTCTCCTTCTCATCTAGTATTCTGATCTCTCCTTGTTCTCTTACTTCCTGTGTTTCTCCTCTTGCAGGGTTCACTGTTCTTCCCTATGTGATGTTCAATGCCTGAAAATAATTGTTGCATATATTTTGTCTGATTTTTTTAGTCATTTCAGGCGTAAGTCCGGTTCATGTTACTTCATCTTCCCAAGAGTATTTTAAAACTTTAATTGTTATATTATTACAAGGAACATTGGATTTAGGATCAGAATATCTAAATTCAAGATCTAATTCTCTCTCTTCCTGGCTTGCTTTTTCACTAATTACAGCTGACCTTTGAACAACATGGGGATCAATCCCCAGTGCAGTTGAAAATCTATGTACAACTTTTGGCTGCCCCAAGCCTAAACTAGAGAAAAGAAGATGATATTAAGAAAACCACAAGGAAGAAAAATATATTTAAGAGGTATATTAGTTTGTTTTCATGCTGCTGATAAAGACATACCTAACCCTGGGAAGAAAAATAGGTTTAATAGACTAACAGTTCTGTTATGGCTGGGGAGACCTCACAATGATGGCAGAAGGCAAAAGACACTTCTTACATGGATGCAGCAAGACAGAATGAGAGAGAAGCAAAAGCAGAAACCCCATATAAAACCATCAGATCTCATGAGACTTACTCACTACCATGAGAACAGTATGGGGGAAACCACTCCCATGATTCAATTATCTCCCAAAAGGTCCCTCCCACAACACATGGGAATTATGGAAGCTACAAGATGAGATTTGAGTAGGGACACAGAGCCAAACCATTTCACTATGTATTAAGAGGAAATGGACTATCATAAAATTTTTCATCCTGTTGTCTTCATGTTGACTAGAATGAGGAAAAGGAGGAAGAGGAGGGGTTGATCTTGCTGTTTCAGGGGTGATAGAGGTAGAATAAATCCATTCACAAGAGACACAGTTAAAACACATGTTGTTCAAGGGTCAGCTGTATAGTAACTTTGACAAACATTTTAATAAAACACTCTAAGACTATATTACTCATTTTACAATGTCAATATGGTTATACATGTTCTACTTGCTAGGTATTTTGTGGGGGAAAATGATCAACAAATTCTGTGGAATTCTTTCATAATTTTACAGCTGAATTATTTCTTCCAAAGTTACTGCCCTTTCCATGATTGTCCACTTTAATAAATATAAACTTTAGGAATAGATTATTTACAATAAAACATTCTAAATGCTAGCATGATTTTCCATACATTTTGTTGCATTTTTCCCCTCTTTATTTTCATTTTAAACTAAATATTATCAATTCTGTTACCTTCTAAGGACTTATATAACTTCTCATTTAGAAAATGAGATGGTCTCCAATTGTATTTAGATGCCAATCATAAAGAGCTAGATAAATCAGTGTTTATTGGATAGGGCACCTGTATATTATTACTAACCAAACAGGCAACCCTTAACTCTGCTTTATACAGAGAAGTCCTGTCAGCTCAAAAGCACTACAGAAATTTTAATAAGTTTTGTAGAATATGAATCAATTTTAGTCAACATGTTTATAAAGAAAACTTAGTAAACAAACAAACAGAAAACAAAGAAAAAACACGCAGACCCTAAATTTAGGATTAGAAATGACTTTACAAAAATAATACTGGAAGTATATGTTGATTAAACTTTGTTTTTAGTACTTTCTATGCCTTCTTGCCTCTACTGGTGTCTTTTCCAGTATCCTCATTTTCTCTCCTACTCTTTCTGTGAAAATAGGAAAAGATTATTTAAAACATTTTTACTGAAGTATTGCTGCAGACAAGTCATTTCAAGAGATAACACAGCCTTTTTATCTTTGGTTTTATTGTATTTGGGATTTCAGAAAATATTAGCCGTTATTTAATTTAGATCAGAGAAGTTGTGTTTAAAACAAATGTCCTGCAATGTTGTATCTAATTCTGATTCTTCTGTAACTCTCTGAATGAAGATTTGGTGGTGGAAATTCAACAGTTATCAAGGGATTCTGGCATAGAAACAATGAGAAATTTCATTGAAATGTGATGTTCGGGAGTTTGCCAAACATTGGACTGGGAGTCAGGAAACAATTTTGAGACCTGATTCTGGCTCAGAGTCCCAACACCCTCTTTACAGCCTTGGATAAAAATTTCTCTGGATGTAGTTTCCTTATTTGCAAAACTAAAAATAGTTAAACGTCAAGGGGTTATCCAGGACACTTGCCACAGGGAATCCATAGCAAAGAAGTTTGTGAATTCAAATAACTTGGTCAGTATCTTACAAAAGTCTCCAGAAGCAGTAGCAACCTTCTAACTATAAACTTTTACTGATTTTCAAGCAAAAAAAAAATCAAACCCCTTGAATATATAAAAAAATGTAAACAGTTTATCTTTGTTCTTAATTTGAGTTTCTGGAAGAACTGACTCAATGAGACAGCATAAGGGGAAAAAAAAAGAATTTGTTAAAATTAATTAGTTAAAGCCTAGATCAAAGTGACTAGTTGGAAATGCTATGCCATCTCTATTTCCACTGGAGTCATCACAAAAGTTTTCTGGTTACTAAGACTTCATGGGATCTAGTGACTTTTTCTTGGGTAAGGGAAAATTTAAAAATAGATCAATCTTAGACTAAGAAATCTCCTTAAACATATTTGTAACGTTTCTAAAGAAACTTTTGGAAAGTAAATTAAGTAAATTTCCTTTTTTTTCTTTCTTTCTTTCTTTTTGAGATAGAGCCTTGCCCTGGAGTGCAGTGGCATGATCTCGGCTCACTGCAACCTCCACCTCCTGGGTTCAAGCAATTCTCTTGCCTCAGCCTCCCAAGTAGCTGGGACTACAGGCATGCACCACCACACATTGCTAATTTTATGTATGTTTAGTAGAGATGGGGTTTCACTATGTTGGCCAGTGAACTATCTTGAACTCCTGACCTCATGATCCGTCCGCCTCAGCTTACCAAAGTGCTGGGATTACAGACATGAGCCACCGTGCCTGGCCGGAAAGTAAAGTTTCAAATGGAGTTAATACCTTAGGTTAGAACTATATTATATTATTCTGCCTTTCATTAGGCAATAAACTAAAATAGTACTTTCTGATGACATTCTAATTTCCTTTTTATTGACTGAGACTAATTCCATTTACTTCTTGAAAAGGTAACAAAATAATATATTTGAAGATTTTTAAAATGTTTTGTATGTATATCATCTCCTTTGTTCATACTTAAACTGATGGTTATTGATAAACTAATCCTTAACTAGTTGCTAATGACATGTTGTATAAACCACAAAGTAAGGTATCAATATGTGAAAATTTATCATACAAATTTCATCATTCTTGTCACACCCAGCTAACACAGAGTCAAAAGCCTCAGGGAAAAAGCACTTAGGGCACATGACTTTGCTCCAAGAATGTAATTCTCTTCAAACCTGGCTGCTGAAGCTGCCTGCTGGAGCCTGAAACTAGTTTTAACTAATGGCTGGGAAACACCCTGCTGCCACTCTAAGACTAGCTTTACCCACTACTGTCAGTTACCAGCCAGAACCTGCCAGCTTCACAAAACATTACTAGTGCCAATGAACTTTCTGTAATAACACCATGCAACATTTCTCCTTTCATTGTAAAACCTCTAACCTTCTCTTTGTTCTTTAGACGTACTAAAGACCACCTGATCTGTGTGTTTGCTCTGAGTTGCAATTCTTGCTTCCCAAAGAAAAGTTTTAAAGTTTTCTTCTTTAAAGCTTTTAGAGATTCATCTCTATATTGTATTCAGCTTCAACAAATGATATTCTAGTTTGTGCACAAAATTTCCTTTTCTGTGTGTTTTGTTTCTCCCTTAAAAAGTCTTTGTCAAACTATCAATTCCACACAAAATTCTGTAATAACTTTTGGTGGTTGCAGACCCTACAGAACCTGATAGAGATTAACTCATCACCAGTTTTCCAATAAAAAATGCAAGAAACATTTTGTTATTCTATTTATTCCAATTAAATACTTTCAAAGCTATGTTAATACTTGTTGACTCTCCTAAGACTTCTCCAAGATTGGTAAAAATAAACTCCAAAACTTGTTAGGGGAAAATTCATTATTTGGGATTGATCCTAGCCAGGGTCATATTCAGTCCTCACTCTTAGACTACAGTGATTAATCTTTAATATGCATAAGTATCAGGGAAACCAGCCCCCAATATTTCAATGTAGGTTCTTTTCTATTTTCCCTAAGTGTCGGCCAGTCTGATAAATAAAGGGAAAGAGTACAAAGTGAGAAATTTTACAGCTGGGCCTCAGGGGGTGATATCACCTGTCAGCAGTTTCCATGATGCCCCTTGAGCCATGAAACCAGCAAGTTTTTATTAGGGATTTCAAAAGGGAAGCAGGGTATGAACAGGGGGTAAGTCAGAAAGATCACATGTTTGAAAGGGTAATAAAAGATCACAAGGCAAGGGCTAAATTAGAATTACTGATGAGGTTCCATGTCCTGCTGGGCACACACCGTCATTGATACACATCTTGATAGGAAACAGGGTTCGAGAGCAGACAACTGGTCTGACTAGAATTCACCAGGCTGGAATTTCCTATCCTAGCAAGCCTGAGGGCACTGCAGGAGACCAGGGTATATTTCATTCCTTATCTTCAACCACATAAAACAGACACTACCAGTGTGGCCATTTTAGAGACCTCCCACTGGGAAAGCATTCCTTTCTCAGGGTTAATCCTTGCTGGGAAAAGAATTCAGTGATATTTCTACTATTCACTTTCTGCAAGAAGAGAAATACGATTCTGTTCTGAGCAGCCCGTAGGTAGTCAGACCTTATGGTTATCTCCCTTGTTCCCTGAAAATCGCTGTTATCCTGTTCTTTTTTAGGATGCTCAGATTTTATATTGTTCAAACACACATGTTTTACAAACAATCTGTGCAGTTAATGCAATCATCACAGGGTCCTGAGGCAACATACACCCTCAGTTTACAGAGATGACAGGATTAAGAGATTAAAGATAGGCATAGAAAATTATAAGAATATTGATTGGGGAAGTGATAAATGTCCACAAAATCTTCACAATTTATGTTCAGAGATTGCAGTAAAGACAGGCATAAGAAATTATAAAAGTATTAATTTGGGGAACTAATAAATGTCCATGAAATCTTCACAATTTATGTTTTTCTGCCAAGGCTTCAGCCGGTCCCTCCATTCGGGGTCCCTGACTTCCCACAACACATAAGAATAATCTTTGCATTTTTGGAAACATGTTCATAATCCCCACATATGTGATATGCCTCCCTTCTATAGGAAGTTTCATGACTCCAGATCTGTATCTACCTATTTCCATATCTAAAGTTTCCTCCTGTATACCTTATTGGAAACCATCTTTCAGCAGGTAATATCGGTGGAAATGATTTGTTAGTATTCATGATAAGGTTTAAAAGACAAAAACAAAAAACAGCATGTCTTAATAAATCAATTACCAATTACCTTACATGGAAAGCTACTGATTCATAATTTTGCCCACGGAAGATACCAAGAATATATGGTATCAATCTACAGTTACCAGCCTGGGAGGTCAGTGGTCTACTAGCTTTGCTGGGTAAGCCTTTGCCTCAGGCCAGTGAATGTGGAATTTGAGGATAATGGAACTTCTCTCATAGCCCTCCAACTCAGTTTTCATGAAGAGTTTCTCTATTCTGTTATGCTCACAGCGTTCACTCATTTAGTAATTCATTTGCTCAAAAAATACTTATTGAGAATTTGCTATGTGACAGGCACTGCACTGAGTACAGAGGATATAACATTGTTTGATATTTATTTAACATCCAAAAGCTTAATATTCAGCTCCACTATTTTAAATATGAAAGGCAAGACCATTCAACAGCTTGATATTTATGCAATATTTTGCATAAATATATTTTTTAATTTATCTGATTGTTCTAGGTGATACAAGGCTTTTGGGATACAATGGTAAAAAAAAAAAATTGTGCCTTCTCTCAGAATATCACATAACCAAATGCAGGTAGGGAATTAAGGAAGGAATGATTAATCCTATGCAAGTTTATAAAGCGAAGAAATATTTACCTTAATTATTTGATTAATAGAATAAATTTAGCCAGCAAAGAGAAGACAACAACATACCAGGAAGAATAAGCCAGGCACAGGATGGGGAAAATCACTGTGTTGTGCTCAGAAAATAAAAATAAAGATGCTATGAAAAAGGCCTAGGGTATCAGTTGGGAAACTGGGAATGAAAACTGGAAAGGCAAATTAAGAAAATATTTTTTAAAGGTCCAATGTGCCAAGCTGAGGAGTTTGGATATTAACTCTCACTAATCAGTCAGCAGAAAATTTAGGCATATGTGTGACATAATCAGATTCCATATTGTGAAAAATGACAACTTAGAAAATGCTCATGAGGAGAGAGAGGAGCAGAAACAATTAGGGAATTGCTGGAATAACAGAGCTGAAAAATACTCAGAAGGTTAAAGCAGTGGCAGAGAGGATGGGTGAAGAGAGGCAATTTAAAGGGTGTGTTTTATGTAGAATGAAGGGGATTTTACGACTGTAAAGGTTTTAACAGATGGCAAAAGAGAGAAAAAGGCAAATACTTGGACATTTCAAGCTTGAGAGGCAGAATGGTGATATTATTTATCAAACAAGGCTGCAGAAGAATGAAATTGAATAATATTGGACAGGTCATGTGTTAAGAGACTCTGGAACTCAAAGTCGTAAATGTTGGTCAGGCTGCAAAATGGATGAGTATGTAGAGGAAATAGGAGTTGGGTTTGAAATTACACCACTGGTGATGACACATATTTTTGAAAAAATATGTTGACTTAGCACAATTTTATAAACTGGCAATCATGTGTTGGCCTACATGTTTTTCTTGATCTTAATTGCTTTTGAAATCCTAACATCTGGAAACATTGCATTACAAATATTTTGAACCAATTAGTCTGTAAAATGAGTGAGAAAATGGGCTCAAAATGAAGAACTACGTTCCCCCAATTCTCAGAGTAGGTTTTTGACATATCCTGGATTGGAACCCAGCCCTGCTTCCCAGGTCAGAATTCTTTCCACTGCATCATGTTCCCTACCAAAGGGTCAAAATCCTTACGTTAAGCTAGAAAATTATCCTACCAAAAAACTGTGGCTCAGGATACATGAAATACAAGAAAAAAAGAAGGAAAACAATGGATGGTCTTGCAGTGGCATATATACCTGTACACACGGATATTTACATTCACATACTCACATGTAACACTAAAAACAATTTTCCATATCATAAAGTCTACTTCTTGGAAATATTGTGAACAGTAAGAAGAATAATGAGATATCACTCTTGAGAAACAAAAACCAAATAACAAAACAGGATTGTAATGGTATTAAAGGGTGAGGGCAAATAGTAATACAATTAAATCAAACAGAGCAAAATAAAGTAGAGACCTTGCATGAACCAATGATAATTATGTGCTAATGAAAAAAAGGAGTAAGATCAGCTAAACTCTATAATACCTGAACATAAATACTTACACTTCAAATTAGTTTAACCATTGTGCAAGACAGTGTGGTGATTCCTCAAGGATCTAGAACCTTACCATTTGACCCAGCAATCCCATTACTGGGTATATACTCAAAAAAGGATTAGAAGTCATTCCATTATAAAGACATATGCACATGTATATTTATTGCAGCAATATTTCCAATAGCAAAGACTTGGAACCAACCCAGATGCCCATCAATGATAGACTGGATAAAGAAAATGTGGCACATATACACCATGGAATACTATGCAGCCATAGAAAAGAATGAGTTCATGTCCTTTGCAGGGACATGGATGAAGCTGGAAACTATCATTCTCAGCTGACTAACACAGGAACAGAAAACCAAACACCACATATCCTCACTGATAAGTGAGAGTTGAACAATGGGAACACATGGACACAGGGAGAGGAACATTACACATTGGGGCCTGTCAGGAGGTCGGGGGTTAGAGGAGGGATAGCATTAGGAGAAATACCTAATGTAAATGATGGGTTGATGGGTCCAGCAAACCACCATGGCACATGTATACCTATGTAACAAACCTGCATGTTCTGCACATGTATCCCAGAACTTAAAGTATAATTGAAAAATAATAATAATAAATACGTATACTTCATACTTTTTATTTCTTGGATGTGTTAAAATGAAAATCACTGTTGTTTAAAATATATTAACTTCATTCCAATTATTTTCTATTATCATACATTCTACTAAGACTGCATTTATTTTCTGGAAGAAAATAGCAGTCTCTAAGAAAAAGGGTTAAAAGATGCAAGAATGATTATCATAAAGATATATTGAATTTGTCTTAAATAGAATCATCTTGATAAAATACATAATTCTATACAAAGTTATTTACCGTTGTCGAATCCAGTCATCTTCAAAGTAAATTGCTGCAATTCAGGGAGTGCACAAGATGACTCCTTCTAAAATGAGAAAAATGTATTAGCATTTTTAGTGATATTTATTTTTTCATTCTAATTTGTAAATGCATGTATTTTAAAAGTTCATGAAACATGAATACAGTTCAGTAAGTTAGCCTCAAATATTATATCTAAGCATTCAAATAAAAAAAACAGAACATTGGTCAGTGCTGTGAAGCCCTCCTCATGCCTCAAAACTATTTTTATATTTTGTGTTTATTATAAATGGGATGGCATTTTTCACTATATCTTCTGACACTTATTTGTGACAATGAGCCTCAAACTCCTGTGTTCAAGTGATCCTCCCACCCCAGCCTCTTGAGTAACCAGGACTACAGGCACACATCAACATGCCTAGCTATTTTTTTTCATTTTTTTGTGGAGACACGACCTCACTATGCTGCCCAGGCTAGTCCTGAATTCCTGACCTCAAGAGACCCTCCCAACTCAGCCTCCTGATGTGCTGCAATTACAGGCATGAGATACTGCACCCAGTTGATTTTTGCATTTTATCCTGAAATTTTGCTAAAGTTATTTATTATTCTAGTTACTTCTTTATACTACTTATCATAGGATTTCTACATAGACAATCATGTCACCTGCACATAAAGATGGTTTTTACTTCTTTTCCAATCTGTTTACCTTTTATTAGTCTTATTTGCTGTCTTAGTTTGGGCTGCTGTGGCAAAGTACCATTCACTGGGTGGCTTGTAAACAACCAAAATTTACTTCTCACAGTTCTGGTGGCTGGGTGTCTGAGATTAGGGCTCCATCATAGTCTGTCTCTGGCGAGGGTCCTCTTCTGGGTTGCAGACTGCCAACTTCTTGGGTTTTATGTGCCAGAAAGAGAGCTAGTGAGCTCTGGGGTCTCCTTAATAAGGTCAATAATCCCATTGATGAGGGCTTCACACTCATGGCCCAATCACCTTCCAAATGTCCCACATCCTAATATGATCACATTGGGTTTGGATGTAGGTTTGGACACATGAATTTGGGCATGGAGGAACATTCAGGGCATTGCACTAGCCCCGACTGCATTGGCTGGAATGTCCACTACAAAAATGAACAGAAGTGGTGAGAGCGGGTATGTTTGCCTTCTTTCCGATCTTTTGGGGAACGCATTCGGTCTTTCATGAGGTATGATGTTAGCTATGGTTTTTTCATAGATGTTCTTATCAGTTTGCAGAAGTTTCCTTCTATTCCTAATCTGCACAGAATTTTCATTAGAAACTAATTTCGAATTTTGTCAAATGTTTTTCCGTATTTGTTAATAAGGTCATATTAATTTTCTTCTTTAGTATGTTCATATTGTGAATGGCACTGATGGATTTTCAAGTGTTAAACCTGACTTAAGTTATTTATAGGGCAAAGTTTACACATTGTTGGATTTCAGTTGCTAAAATGTTGTTGGGGATTTGGGCATCCATGTTCATAAGAGACATTGGTCTGAGGTTTTCTTTTCTTGTGAAATCATTTGCCTGGTTTTGGTGTCAGATAATACTAGTGTCATAAAATGAGTTGGGAAGTATTTCCTCCTCTATACTTACTTGGACTTGCTATTATCATTTCCGTAAATGTTTGTTTGAATTCACCAGCATTCCATGAAGGGGAAGCAGAATGAATCAGGCCTCTTGATGCTTGTGCTCTGAAGATCACGTAATGTCACTTCCCCCATATTATCTTCTTATAATATTTTAAATGTCTCTTCACTTTTTAGTAGAATTTATTTATTAGAGTAGTTTCAGCTACACAAGAAAATTGAGTGGAAAGTACACACCCCTTTACCTGCACTCACAGCTTTCCCCACATTCAAGATCTTGCATCAGAGTGGCACATTTGTAATAATCGATGCATCTACGCTGACACATAATTACCCTAATATTACATTAGGGTTCAATCCTGGCATTGTATATACATTGGGTTTTCACAAAGGCATGTGCCATGTATCCACTATAGGAGTATCATACAGAATAGTATCGCTGTCCTACAAATCCTCTATGTCTGTGTTATTCCTCTCTCCCTCCAACCCAACCCCTAACAACCCCTGATCTTTTCACTGACTCCATAGTTTTGACTTTCCAGAATGTTATGTATTTGGAATCCTACAATATGTATAGCCTCTTTAGATTGGCTTTTTTACTTAATAATAGGCTTTTAAGTTTCTTCCATCTCTTTTTATGGAGATGGAGATTCTTTTCAGTGCTGAATAATATTCCATTGTCTAGATGTACCACAGTTTATTTATCCATGCATCTACTGAAGGCTATCTTGGTTGTTTTCCAGTTTGGGCAATTATGACTCAAGCTGCTTTAAACATCCATGCTCAGGTTTTTTTTTGTAAAAATGAGTTTCAATTGATTTAGACAAATATCAAAGCATATGATTTGTGAATGATATGGTAAGGGTATGTTTAGTTTTGTAAGGTACTGCTAGACTGTCTTGCAAAGTGGAGCTACCATTTTGCATATCCACCATCAATGAATAGAGTTCCTGTTCTTTCATATCCTTGTCAGCATTTGGTATTGTCAATGTTTTGGATTTTGGCCATCCTACTAAATGTGAAATGGTATCTCATTGTCATTTTAACTTGCAATTCCCTGATGACATATGATTCTGAGCACCTTTTCATATGCTAATTTGCTTAGGTAAGTAATTAAAGTCACTGAAGTGGAGAAAGTCTGGAAACTACAAAAATATGGCAATACAACTCTTTGGTTTTACCTAATTTTATAATTACAGATCCTCATACTTTAATACCTGGTTGTATATGATGCAAATTTTTATTTTTTTAAGGTCAATCTGGTGTGCACTGAACTGAAAAATATAAACCTTAGTTTCTAACCAAATTGATTAGCTTTAGAAATTTACTCTTTATTTGAGAACTGTATATACACATTCAGAAATTAGACTAGACATAATGAGTGAGATTCTATAATTAGGTAGATATTAATTTGGGGGTATAAGAAACGGCATTCCTAATGAAGAAACTTTCATATTTGAGACAAAAATGTTTCACAAATTTTGGTGAATACAAAAGATTATCATATGTTAGATCCATCAAAATTATAATGGAGATTATCTGAATATCTTTCCTCAATATCACTTGTAATTCTTTCAGTGATTCAAGTAGACTAAGAAGAGAGCTCATTTTCTGTGGATACCATTTTGAGAACTGAGCAACAGCCTCAAAGTGAATTATTTTGTAGTATTCCAATTGACCAAACATAGAAACACTGCATGTCTTTTACGAAGAACAGAAGGGAAAACCATTTTAGATAATATCTCTTTGTGCATATATTTTAAGAAATATATGACACATATATTTGAAATATATATGAAATATATGACAATGCAAGAAAGTATAATAATCTGCTTTTGATATGAAGAGATACATTTCCTTATTTTAACTTCACTTTACTTCACTTTTTAACTTCACTTTACTCTGCAATGCAGCAAATAAAATGATTGCTACTATAGTGAGATGAGGTATCTAGGGACCAAGTTAAATAAAATTTGTTCCAAAACACAGCTTGTAGTGGTCTTAATTTATTTCCATAGGAATTGACATCACCCGAAGGTGCTGATAGCCAAAGGCAGAGGTCATCACTGCTTAGTTCATTTTCCTAATGGCACTTCTTCCTCCCACTTACCCTGGCAGGTAGATAGTCTGATTTATTTTTGTTTGTTTGCAGTTAACCTACTTATCCAGGGTAAGGTACTTCCAAAAGGGGTCATGTTGGTTATTTAAATTAAATTAACGGAAATAAACCATTTAAATTATTTTGACATTATTTCTTAATCATTTAAAAATACTTTAATATTTAAAACGTTTATGAACATAAGCACTCCAAACTGTATGCCTTCACAAACTCATGATGTCCTAGTAGGTGGGCTCCATAGACTAATATAAATTCATGAGCCTTAGTTTCAACAAATAATAAAATGTAAAATTCTATGCAAAGCCTTGAGGTGAATTTCAGATTGCTATAGTCTAATGACAGGTAAAACAGAGGTCAAGATAATTTTATCTAGAGGAATTAATTACTTGAAAATACAAACTCTCAAATGTCTTCTAGAGACTAGACAGGGATTAGTTTTTGATACAATGTTTGATTTACATGTTGAACACTTGATTTTGCTTCATGATAGTAAAAAATCTAGTTAAAATAATAAACAGTACTAAAAATAAATTCTAGTCTGTATTTCCTATATGCCTACACTAACTGACTAGGGGAAATTAATTAAGTAGAAAGATGAATTTGATGGACGGGAACAAAATGCAGTTTTTCAAGTATAAACACATCTACTGCTTCCCTCTCCCCCGAACACCTCGTGCACTCACATACACACGTACACACACTTTGGTTTTCACTCAGATCAGGGAGAGTGAGTCTCCAACAAGAATATCCTTAGGTCTTCATTGTGAAGTATTCAAAAAGTACTTGGAAGGAGATTTCTGATGCATAGTGCCTTTCCTCCCACAAGCATAGTGGACCAGCAAGGGATTGTCTGCTGTTACAAAGAACCGTCAATCACTCTCTAAAGAACCTAAAGAAACTTTCCCCCAATAAAATCTACATCTTGGATCTTAAAATAAGACTCTGTCCCTACATGGTACTGTCTGAAAGCTAGGTGTGTCAGCTGCCACAGAGGAATGGGAGTATAATGTGAGGGCTTGGTTGACACTGATAGTTAATGTGTGTGTGTGTGTATGTGTGTGTGTCTGTGTGTAGACAGTAAATTCAGTCATACATTTACCAAAGCAAAAGTGCTGCATTCTGGAGAAAGAGCAGCATTTTTCACAGTAGTGTGTAAACTATAAATTTGTCAATTTGCTGCTACATCCCCACAGTGCCTGTTTTTATGGATTCCTGCATTAAGATTTTTATCATGTTTCTGTATAGTAGTCAAATGCTCAATACTTCCCTTGGCTTTCTGCACTCCCTCAGAGATAGTAGGTAGACAAAACCTTGATCCCAAACAAGATAGAAAGTTGAAAGTGAGATTTCTGCAAAAACTACAACACTTAACAAAAACATTCAAACCCCAGTAAAGGTGAGTGCTAGAAACATTTCAATATATAGGACCAGAAATACCTTAAGGAAGTTTCAAAGAATCTTTTATCATCCAAACTACTGAATGGAGGAAAAATGTATCTCTTGAGATCACTGCTCAAGGAAGAGGTCTGAGGTTTGAATTTGTACCACATGTGTGATACAGGAACACCTATGCTGAGAAATTATGGTCCAAAAGGTTTTCTAGAAGGCCAGTGATATTTCTGGGATACAAAATCAGTCTAAAGGGACTCTTCCTAAAACAGGCTACAGATTATGTCACACAAAGAAAAATCCCTTCTGAAAATTAGCTATTAGTAAAAAATAGTAAAACTGATGAGAAAATAAGAAACTATCAGTAAAACTAAGCAGGCACAAAAATAGTAAAAGTATACTTGAAATTTAAAATCCAAAGACTATAAAAATACCTTTGACCAAAATTATTGAAAATAGAAAGTAAGTTTTAAAGTGACATATGAAATGAAGAGCACATCATTAAAACAGAATGGATATATAATGAAAAAGAAAAAATATATAATTCTTATGAACAAAATATAGAGCCGTTACAATGTTTTTAAATACCCCAGTGAATGAGTTAACCTGCATATTAAACATTTGAAAAGAGACTATGCAACAACATAAGGAAATTATACATAAAGCATTGGGGGAAAAGAGTTCCAAAAAGAGAAAGAATATAAAAATTGAAGAGGAAGAAAAAATAATTTAAGAAAATTTCCCACAAATGCAGGGTATGCACATCTATATAGAAAGGGTAAACAGCTGCAATAAGATTATCATAAATGAAAAAGTTTGATATCACCCTGACTGAGTGAACTAAATAAATCAATATAGTTATTTTGGAGGTCAATCTGTAAATTCTAGGAAGATTGGCAATGTGAGGGTTAAACAAGTTAATTAATGCCAGTTACTGCAATAGTCTTCAAATCCCATAACAAGTCTTACACAAATGTTCCTCATAGGACTGCATTCCTGGTAGCTCTCCTACATAGTGTGACGAAGGACACTCGGCATCTGTATCCTGTGGCTCCCCCAACACAGAGTACTTCTAGTCTAGCTGCACAGATGGAGGATACAGTATGGAAGGTCACACAGGAGGTTCCAGGAGTGAGGCCAGGAGGTGGCATATAAAAGCTCTGCATACATGCAACTGGTCAGAACCATGCCACGGGCTTCTAATGGGAGACAGTACAGCAACAGAAAACAAGATTAGTTTTCATCGACATAGCTTCTTGGTGCATTGTTTTCCATGGTCTCTGGCCGTGCCTACTGTCCATTATTCAAGAAGTGTGGGTGGATGCTCTTTTGTGGTCTTAACAACTAGAAAACTTACCCACTCTTAATGGAAGTTTGGTAGCTCAAAAGCAGTTTAACTCTTGAAGCTACAAATGCAATGATTTTTGTCCGGGCTTTACAGGTTCTTTGAAAATATAGCTTCCTCAAAAACTCCATAACCTTCTGATCTCTTTGCTTATAGTTATTCCGAGTACCAGTATCTAGTAATGTTTATTCTTTTTTTCCCTCTCTTTCTCCCTGTTTACATTTTGTCTATCTGGAAAAACACTTGGTCAGGAAGTCAAGCTGTTAATTTTATCTTTAGCCTAAATAATTTTATTAAACTGATAAAATTAGGGCATTATTAGTTAAAAATATATCTATGTTCCACCTCCTCTCGTTAAGAATATGGAGATGGTAGGCTTTTCCAACCTTGCAAAACTCCATAGTCACAGGGTAACTCTTAAGTTACTTCCTGTAAATCAGTCACTTCATTGCTATGATCATCTCCTACTTGTAATAAAATCAATAGAAGCCAGTCCATGTGAACATAAGTTTATTTTTTCCATCTATCTCCCCTACACACACAAGCTAAGTCAGAACATGAGCTGCTGTCCAAGTTTCTGAAGGCAACGACCATACGAAAAGTTTTGCCAAAACAGATCCCCATCTCCCCAGCCTTTGTTAACAGTATCCTTGTTACCTAGGCTTTCGTTAGGGCTGTCTCTGATTCTAAAGTACCAATTATGTACTAGTTAGCATAAATAATGCTAGCTGCTATACAACCCAAAAATCTCAGTGACTTAAATGCCAAAAATCGTGGATATCTTGGGTCAGGCAACTCTCCTGGGAGGTCTACTTTTTTTTTTTTTTTTTTTTTTTTTTTGAGACAGAGTCTTGCTCTGTCACCCAGGCTGGAGTGCAGTGGCACGATCTCGGCTCACTACAAGCTCTGCCTCCTGGGTTCACGCCATTCTCCTGCCTCAGCCTCCTGAGTAGCTGGGACTACAGGCGCCCACCACCACACCCGGCTGATATTTTTGTATTTTTTGGTAGAGACGGGGTTTCACCGTGTTAGCCAGGATGGTCTCCATCTCCTGAGGGAGGTCTACTCTTAAGTGGCTGTTGAGTGGCACATGATTCTTCAATTTGGTGGCTTTGTCATGTTGGTCTTTCGCTTTCCGCTGTGGGGATGAGGAAGTAAAAGGACAGAGGCTCCAGAGGCATTTTACAAGTCACTCAGATTTCTCTGTCAGAACTTAGTCACGTGATTTCGATCTAACCATGAGAAAGGCTGAAAATGTCGTCTTTGTGTATGTCTAGAAAGACAGAATTTATCTTCTGACCCCCCTATTTTTCTCATAGGTATCTAACCTAGAGAGTTTTTACCCGTGCATAAAGTGAAACACGAATGAGGATTTTTTGCAGTATTGTTTGTAGGGCTAAAACTTGGAAACTATATTTTCATTAATAAAAGAATTGATTAATAACCTATTTTATCCAGAAAATAAAATATATATTAATTGAAATTAATGCAACTGATATACACATATCAACTTGCTAAAGTGTTAAAATACAACAGAAAAAATTTTGCAAAAGGACATTTAAGTATATTTGAAAGCACATTAAATTTATATTATGAGTTGTTAATAATTACATACCTATCTATTAAAAGAAATTTAAAACATGTTCTACAGGTTAAATAGTGTCCCCACAAAATCACGTTCATCCAGAACCTCGGAATGTGACCTTACTTAAAAACAGGGCCATTGCAAGTGTACTTAGTGAAGATGAGGTCATACTGAATTAGGGTGGTTCCTAATCAAGCGTCCTTCCTTACAAGAAGATCATGGGAAGACACAGAGATACAGACACACGAGGGTGATGGTCATGCTGTGTCAGAGGCAGAGATTGAAGTGATCTCAATCTCAAGTCCTTGGCATCTACAAGCCAAGGTAATACCAAGGGACGCTGCTAACCCCCAGGAGATTAGACAGAAGCATAGGATGACATTTGCTCAGAGCCTCCAAAAGAAACCAACGCTGTTGGTTTTGTATTTCCGCCCTCCTAAACTGTGGATGAACACATTTTTTGTTGTTTGAATCACCCAGGTTTTGGTAATTTGTGCTGGCAGCCCTAGGAAACTGATACAAATACCTAAGAGCATATATACTTCAGCACGGGGACACTTCTGTGCAATGAGGTGGTGAAAAGTAAAGAGAACATCTTTTAAGCTGGATCAGAAATATCAATTTCCGAGAAAAACATCAGTCAAGGACAAATACGGTCATGTGTAAATATCTGTTAGATACAGGTGTTGAGTATGTCAGCATGTTACTCTTTTTACTTTTTCCTATTTATTTAATATTTAAATATTTTTTTAAAAATTAAAAATCATCAAGCAGTACAAGACGTCATAAACATATGGTACAGTACCAAACAACTAGCAATAATAAAATATCTCCATAAGCAGATTTATCAACTTATCTTTTAAAAGTCTACAATTATTATCTCTGTTTTTCATTTTACTTTAAGTTCTGGGCTACATGTGCGGAACATGCAGGTTTGTTACATAGGTATACATGTACCATGGTGGTTTGCTGCACCTATCAACTAGTCATCTAGGTTTTAAGCCCCACATGCTTTAGGTATTTGTACTAATGCTCTCCCTCCCCTCGGCCCCCACCCCCCGACAGGCCCCGGTGTGTGATATTCCCTCCCTGTGTCCATGTGTTCAAACTGTTCAACTCCACTTATGAGTGAGAACATTTGGTGTTTGGTTTTCTGTTCCTGTGTTAGTTTGCTGAGAATAATGGTTCCCAGCTTCATCCATGTCCCTGTAAAGGACATGAACTCATTCTTCTTTATGGCTGCATAGTATTCCATGGTGTATATGTGCCACATTTTCTTTATCCAGCTTATCCAGCCTGATGGGCATTTGGGTTGGTTCCACGTCTTTGCTATTGTAAATATTACTGCAATAAACATACATGTGCATGTGTCTTTATAATGGAATGATTTCTAATCCTTTGCATATACACCCAGTAATGGGATTGCTGGGTCAAATGGTATGTCTTGTTCTAGATACTTAAGGAATCACTACACTGTCTTCCACAGTGGTTGAACTAATTTACAGTCCCACCAACAGTGCAATAGTGTTCTTATTTCTCCACATCTTCTCCAGCATCTGTTGTTTCCTGACTTTTTAATAATCACCACTCTTTGATTTACATTTCTCTAATGACCAGTGATGATGAGCTTTTTTTCATATGTTTGTTGGCCGCATAAATGTCTTCTTTTGAGAAGTGTCTGTTCATATCCTTTGCCCACTTTTTGATGGGGCTGTTTTTTTCTTGTAAATTTGTTTAAGTTCCTTGTAGATTCTGGATATTAGCCCTTTGTAAGATGGGTACATTGCAGAAATTTTCTCCCATTCCACAGACTGCCTGTTCATGCTGATGCTCGTTTATTTTGCTGTGCAAAAGTTCTTTAGTTTGATTAGATCCCATTTGTCAATTCTGGCTTTTGTTGCCATTCCTTTTGGTGTTTAAGTCATGAAGTCTTTGCCCATGCCTATGTCCTGAATGGTATTGCTTAGCTTTTCTTCTAGGGTTTTTATGGTTTGGGGTCTTATGTTTTAAGTCTTTAATCCATTTTGAGTTAATTTTTGTATAAGGTGTAAGGAAGGGGTCCAGTTTCAGTTTTCTGCATATGGCCAGCCATTTTTCCCATCACCATTAGACAGCCTTCATGGAGAACATCTGCTAGGGCAGTGCAGAAGAGAAGTGTGGAGTTGGAGCCCTTACACACAGTTCCTACTGGGGCACTGCCTAATAGAGCTGTGAGAGGAGGGCCACCATCCTCCAAGCCCCAGAACTGTAGGTCCACTGACAGCTTTCACTGTGCTTGGAAAAGCCAAAGACATTCAATGCCAGCCCATGAAAGCAGCCGGGAAGGGGTATGTAAATTGCAAAGTCACAGGGGTGGAGCTGCCCAAAGCCCTGGAAGCCCACCTCTCACATCAGCGTGACCTGAATGTGAGACATGAATTCAAAGGAGATTATTTCTGAGTTTTAAGATTTAATGACTGTCCTATTGAATTTTGGACTTGCAAGGGTCCTGTAGCGCCTTAGTTTTGGCCAACTTCTGCCATTTGAAATGGGTATACTTGCCCAATGCCTGTCCCCCATTGTATATAAAAAGTAACTAACTTGCTTTTGATTTTACAGGCTTATAGATGGAAGGGACTTGCCTTTTATCAGATAAGACTTTGAACTTGGACTTTTGAGTTAATGCTGAAATGCATTAAGACTTTAGGGGACTGTTGGGAAGGCATGATTTTGTGTTGAAATGTGAGGACATGAGAGTTGGTGAGGGGCATGGGCAGAATTATATGGTTTGGTTGTGTCTCCACCCAAATCTCATCCTGAACTGTAATCTCCATAATCGCCATGTGTTGGGGGAGGGACCCAGTGAGAGGTAATTGAATCATGGGGATGGTTACTTCCATGCTGTTTTCATGATAGTGAGTGAGTTCTCATAAAATCTGATGGTTTTATAAAGGGATTTCCCCCACTTTGCTCTACATTTCACCTTCCCGTGGTCATATGCAGTAGGACGTGTTTGGTTCCTCTTCTGCCATGATTGTAAGTTTCCTGAGGCCTCCCCAGCCCTGCACAACTGTGAGTCAATTAAACCTCTTCCCTTTATAAATTACCCAGTGTTGGGCAGTTCTTTACAGAAGCGTGAGAAAGAACTAATACAGATGGTATCTCATTATGGTTTCAATTTGCATTTTTCTGATGATTAGTGATGGTCATTTTCTCATGTTTGTTGCTGCTTATACATCTTCCCTTAATAAATGTTGGTTCATGTCTTTATAGATTCCAGATATTAGACATCCCTCAGATGCATAGTTTGTGAATATTTTCTCCCATTCTGTAGATTATCTGTTTACACTGTTAATGGTTTCTGTTGCTGTGCAGAAGCTCTTTAGTTTAATTAGGTCCTGCTTGTCAATTTTTGTTTTTATTACAATTGCTTTTGAGGACTTAGTTATAAATTATTTCTCAAGGCCTATGTCCAGAATGGTGTTTCCAAGGCTTTCTTCTAGGATTCTTAGAGTTTGGGGTCTTATATTTAAATCTTTAATCCATCTTGAGTTAAATTTTGTATATAGTGAAATGTAGGGGTTCAGTTTCATTCTTCTGCATATGGCTAGCCAGTTATCCCAGCACTATTTATTAAATAGGAAGTGTTTTCTTCATTGCTTATTTATGTTGATTTGTTAAAGATTGGATGGCTGTAGTTGTACACCTTTATCTGGATTCTCTATTCTGTTCCATTGGTCTCTCTGCCTATTTTTGATCGAGTACCATGCTGTTTCATTTGTTGTAGCCTTGTAGTATAGTTTGAAGTCAGGTAATGTGATGCCTCTGCTTTGTTCTTTTTTCCTAGGATTCCTTTGGCTATGTGGTCTTTTTTTTTTTCTTTTGATTCCATATAAATTTTAGAATAGTTTTTTCCAGTTCTGTGAAAAAAAATGACATTGGCAATTCAATAGAAATAGTATTGAACTATTGATTGCTTTAGGCATGCCCATTTTAGTGGCATTGATTCTTCCAGTCCACGAGCATGATTTTTTTTCGATTTGTTACCGTCATCTATGATTTCTTTTTGTAGTGTTTTGTAGTTCTGCTTGTAAAGATCTTATATCTTTTTGGTTAGATGTATTCCTAAATATTTTACTTTTTGTTTGGCTGTTGTTGCTGGGATTGTGTTCTTAATTTGACTCTCAACTTGAACATTACTGGTATATAGAAATGCTACTGACCTTTATACATTGATTTTGTATCTTGAAACTGCTGAATTTGTTTATTAGTTTGAGAAACCTTTTGGTAGTGTTTACAATAATTTTTCTAAGTAAATCAGTTTAAAACAAGATACAAAATTTCATAGTTAAATCTGAAAAAATATATTATGTTACAAAATAAAACATAAATCATCATAAATTACTTTGTTTTACCTCATATTTATTCAAATTAATTGTATAATTTCAAACTATAATCATATAATAAAGTATGAATTATTGTAGATTTATAATTTTTGACAAAATTATATGACATCATGAAGTGCATGCACACTTCACATTTGATTTTCACAGTCCAGTCATAAAGAGGGTCATTTTTTAAAAAGAAAAGTATTGATGCATGGTATCAATTTCCCCAAGGAACTCTGTTTGTTGCTTAGACATGCAAATTAGTCTCTATTGAAGAATCTGTTCTACTTGTCAATTTTCTATTCTTTTTTAGTCAACCGATTGAACTATTCCATATTCTTATTTATCAATATCACTTATATTGACTTCATGAAGTCTTTCATCTGTTTAAAAATTTCAGTTGTAATTGCAGTCAATTTGTATCATATTTAAATTATATTATGGGATAGTTTACAACATCTAATAAACAAAAAAGAATAACTTACAAAGACATGCCATAATGATTGAGTGTATGTAACTACTCCTGTTAACCAATAAGATACTTAAAAACAGACTAATTTGGCCAGGTGTGGTGGCACACCCCTGTAATCCCAGCACTTTGGGAGGCTGAGTGGGGCAGATCATTTGAGATCACGGAGTTCGAAACCAGCCTGGCTAACATGATGAAACTACGTCTCTACTAAAAATACAAAAATTATCCAGGCATGGTAGTGGACGCCTGTAATCCCAGCTACTCAGGAGGCTGAGACAGGAGAATGCTTGAGCCTGGGAGGTGCAGTTGCAGTGAACAAAGATCCTGCCATTGCACTCCAACCTGGGCAATAAGAGCAAGACTCTGTCTCTAAAAAAATAATAATAAAAACAGACTAATTTTATCAATGATTGAGAAATACACACACATGTATGTATACATACATTCATCCATGTATATAGACAGATCGATATTTTGACTACATTGTTCTCATGAAATCTTATAACCTAAAGATTTTAAATAATGATGACTCAGATAAAATGATGTTGCTGTATGTAATATAATTGTAGTATTAATAGAGTACTTGCTGTGTTCTTGTGACTATAAAAGGATGTTTAATATCTCCTCTTCAGAAAAAAGCTGTGAGGTTGGAATTATTATTCTTATTTTTGTCTCTTTTTCTCTTTTTCTAGATGTGGAAACTGAGACTCAGAGGAAGTAACATTCTAAGATCACAACAGCTAGCAAGTAATGATGCTCACACTTAAACTCAGTATGCCTCAAGATTCCATGATGATTACCACTCTCCCTTGCTATCACTTATACTCATTTATGTGATGCATACCTACAGATGAACTCAGATTTTGGAAGAGACTTTGAAGCAGAAATCACTGACCTCACACAGGCTACCCATGAGTCAGATCTGCCCTACAGGTGTGGTTTGTTTTATTTTATTTTGTCCCAGCTATGTATTTTCAAGGTGTGAAACAGATGTAAACATTATTTTTTAAAAGGAGATCATATAATACATTATAATATCAATTTTTAGCATCCCTTAAAACTTCAACTTATCCAATAATACTAAATCCACATTCACAGATAATGACAAAATAAAATAAAGGTGAAATGGAAGATACCTTCTACAGTTTATCAGAGACCCATTGAGTGCTTTAATCAAATCTCCTGAGAACAAACGTCAACTCTGATTTAATAAAGATGGTGCATTTTGTTAATGTTTTTGGTTTTGCTTTCTTACACCTGGCTTATTTGAGCCACTTGCCAGGTCCATGTAGACAATTTGAGGCTGTGCCTCTGACTTGAAAACAGAATGTTGATGTATTGAGAACAGTGACATAGTCACTTCAAGCCATAACATCAGCCAACCCTAAATTTTCTTTGAATAATGCTGTTATGGATTGCACTGTGTCCCTCAAAATTCATATGTTGAAGTTCTAATCCCCAGTATTTCAGGATGTGATCTTATTTGGAGATAGGATCTTTATAGAGATAATCAAATGAAAATCAAATGAGTAGAGTGGGCTCGAATCCAATATGATTGGTGTCATAAAAAGGGGAAATTTGGAGGCATGTGTGCACACAGGGAGAATGTGAGGTGACTATGAAGGCAGTGGTATGAGTGATATTTCTACTAGTCCAGGAACACCAAAAACTGCCAGCAACATACCAGAGGCAGGAGACAGGCATGGAACAGATTTTACCCTCACACTTCTCAAGGCAAACCAACCCTGATGATCTTGATTTCAGCCTTCTAGCCTCCAGAACCCCAAGGCAATAAGTTTCTGTTGTTTAAGCCATTCTGTGAGATGTTTTTTATGGCAGTTCTAGCAAACTAATAATTCAAATGTTTTGCATTGAGTCAAAATACACTGGATTTTGTTGAAAGATGGAAATAATTTATCTTCCTTTTTGGATCACAGGTTCAGACTATGACAGTGCCTCATCCATTTCTAAATAAATGGAAACTCCATTAATTCCATCAGACACCAAGATAATCATTTAGTAAGACATGCTTCCATGGTACAAAGGAGGGAACGTGATGAAGCCAGCCACAATCACTCAGTGCTCAGAAAGGGTCAAGGCGACTCTGTCCTGTCCTGGAACCTACAACCTGCACGTGCTGAACCAGCTTCTTTCGAGGTGCCAGCTGCTCTCCTGTTCAGGAGACACACTTGCATTAACTCTTTCAGGTCTCTAGTGTACCATTAAGAGTAATTCACCAGTTTGGAATTTGCTAAGACTAGTCCTAAACTGTACTAAATAATACCCGAAAGGTTTGAAGGAGTTAATGTAGCAGATCCCAGGAAACCCTTAGCAATGACAGCCTGTTCAGGCGGCAACTTCTGGGAAAGGCAGAGAAATACACTCTCAGGAAAATGGTGGCTACTTTACCATTCTGGCTTCTAACCAACAGAAAACCACAAAAATTATTCATGTGGCCACCCCTGGAAACAATATGGTTAAGTACATTCCACTTATTATTATTATATTTTATTATACAGTAAGGGAAATGAGGGTTATACAGACAACAGTAAATGCAAGAATTACATTAACCTCAGAAAGCCCAAAAAACATATATACTGATTTTAACCTTCCTCAATCCTGAAATCCATGCATCCACCACTAGACGCCTTGTGTCCTCATGCTACCATCTTCTTTCTTTAAATCTGCTTGCAGGGATTATGTTCACTTTGCTAGAGAATAGAGCATTCATAGTGGCTTCAAGTTACTCTCAAGAAACATCTATAAGTGAATGAGGAAAGCAGCAGAGTGAGGGGAAAAAGCTAGAAAAAGATATGATTTTAGGGGAAGTCAAACTCAGCCTGATCCCCCAGGCAACTTTGGAGCGTGAGTTGCATCACAGTTTTCTACTGCCCAAAGCAAGGAGGCTAAACTGTCACATGCCTATATTGGTTAATTAATGGCTGCATCTCATCCCCAGGGTGCGAGTGCATCACCTCCCAGGGATCACCAGGCAAGGCTGCACCTGGCAGCCCAAGACAATCCTCCAGAGATGTGCCCATCTGAGAGGCATCAGCAGTGAACACTGGCAGCAACCAGGAATGGTGCTTCGACGTAGCCAGGGGGATCTGGGCAGGGCATAAACAGACTCTGACACAATCCTTAACACCTGAATGACTTATTGTAGATTCGTTAAAACATAGCTTACTGCATGGCTTAATGATGTATTCAGAAGAGTGTGATGTATTGAGAAGAGACATACTCGTGTCTGACTGCCCTTTAATAAGATCCATCTAATTCTTATTGAGAAGACAGGGTATTTTTATGCAAAAGGTAAACAGTGAAAATAGATTTCTATTTTAGCATAACTGATTATAATAAATCTGACAACCTTTAGAATGCATTACAACAAAATCTTTTACCTTTGGGTTTATCTCTCATGGGTTTAGGTATTATATATAAAGAAATAGAAATGTTTAACAAGAGTTTTCTTCACAATGAAAGCAATAAAGAACATTCAAATTCAAGCTACAGAAAAAATAATTTAAATGAGTTTGATATTTCTGAAGGTTGGAAATGATCTTATGAAAACTTAGACATGAACATTCAATGTAATAAGAATTATCTTACAAAAATATGCCAAATATCAAAAAGGTGTTGAAGAACGTTTTACCAGAAGTAAAATTTGGATGTATTTTCCATCGATTTCCTCTTCCTTTTCTCAAGCATCACAGTATCTCAAGTCCCATAATTAATTTGCCCTGTAGGAGACATACCATAAAAACATTCCTCTCTCCTGTAGTATAAACAAAGATATACACCAGATATTTGCAGAAAATTCTCTTACAAGGTAGCATTTTGGAGTAGAATTAAATGTTAAGGTTAGTCAAATATCACTTGATAGTTTGATCTATCACAAGTGCATTTGAGTGGTTTTGTCAGAGGGGTTTGAACCAGAGTGACTCCATCTTGAATACGGGCTAGGTAAAATAAGTCTGAGACCTAGTGGGCTGTATTCCCAGGAGGCTGGACATTCTAAGTCGCAGGATGACATAGGAGGTCGGCACAAGATACAGGTCACAAAGACCCTGCTAATAAACAGGTTGTAGTAAAGAAACTGGCCAAAACCCATCAAAACCAAGATGGTTATGAGTGTGACCTCTGGTCATCCTCACTAATCATTACATGATAATTATAATACATTAGCATGCTAAAAGACACTCCCACCAGCGCCATGAGAGTTTACAAATGCCATGGCAATGTCAGGAAGTTACCCTTATATGGTCTAAAAAGGGGAGGCATGAATAACCCACCTTTCTATAGCATGTAATCAAGAAATAACCGTAAAAATGGGCAATCAGCAGCCCCCAGGGTTGCTTCGCCTATGGAGGAGCCAGTCTTTATTCCTTTACTTTCTTAATAAACTTGCTTTCACTTTATGGATTCACCTGGAATGTCTTCTTGTGTGAGATCGAAGAACCCTGTGATGGGGTCTGAATTAAGACCGCTTTTTGGTAACAGTTTGGCTTATGTCTTGGAGAGTTATCCAATTCATAATTCTAGAAGAAAAAATTTAAAAAGTATAATTATATGGGTGTTTGCTATAGATGTGTCCAAAAATTCACAATTTTCCTAATGTTTACCATCAAGAATGCTTCTGATGATAACTCATTCTTAGTTTCACTGAAAATAATAACTAAATGCTGTCATGAATTTTCCCCTCCAAAACAATTGGGATTTATTTATAGAATGTGAGACTAGTGATTGAAAACCTGTGTGACAGATTGTTGGCAACACCTTATATTCAGGAACTTATTAGTTAGTTGAAAGAAAATAAACAATTGTGCTAAAGATTCTGATCTGTCCCCCCACATGCAAAGCCACATGTATGCATGAAAATTTAGTATTGTCAAGGAAGAGTATCTGTCCGGAGCCATGAGGCCGGGAGTTAGCCGACCTCTGTTGCTTGATCTCCGCAAAGCGGAGACAAAATGGCACATTTCCGGGTTCTTCATTATAACCTGTTCCCGCGCGCGCCTAAAACCTTTCCCGCGCGCGCCTAAACCTTCCCCGCGCGCACCCAACCCTTTCCCGCACGCGCCCAAACCTTTCCCCCCGCGCGCCCAAACCTTTCCCGCGCGCGCAAACCTTTTGGCGCCCAGAAAGATATGCAGCCTATGGCGCAGGTGCGATCCCGCGCCCGGGAAAATTACAAACCCATGGCGCATGCGCAATTGTAATTTGAGAAGACCCGGCCCTCTGTCACCGCCCTGGCCCAACCTCTTCCCCTGCCAGCCTATATAAGGCATCGCACCACCATTATTAAACGAGACTTGATCAGGCTATTTGTCTTGTCTCCATTTCTCGTGTTTTCTTGTCTCCTCCATTCCCACTCCCCCTTCCAGGGCCCATTCCACTGTCCTGCGGGTCGGAACAAGTATCTTTCCTCTTGCTTGGAATACCAACATTTATTTTTATGTATTCTGGCACAGTAACCTGAAGCAGTATTTCCAAAGTACTACACTCCAGTTAAGAGAAGCCTTCCATACTATCCCGAGAACCCGCTCCCGATGTTTAACGTGGGTTCTTTTCTATTTCCTAAGTGTCTCAGCTGGGTTGAGAAATAAAGGGGAAGAGCACCAGAGAGAGAAATTTAAAGCTGGGTGTCGGGAGGAGACATCACTTGTCGGCAGGATCCCTGATGTTCCCCCAGCCATAAAAGCAGCAAGTTTTTTTTAGCGATTTTCAAAAGGGGAGGACGTGCACGAATAGGGTGTGGGTCACAGAGATCACACACTTCCCAAGGTAATAAAATACCACAAAGCTAATGGAGGCAGGGCGAGATCACAGGACCACGGGATGAGGTGAAATTAAAATTGCTAATGAAGTTTCGGGCACGCATTGTCATTGATAACATCTTATCAGGAAACAGGGTTTGAGAGCAGACAACCTGTCTGACCACGATTTATTAAGTGGGAATTTTCCTCCTCCTGATAAGCCTGGGAGCACTACAGGAGACCGGGGCTTATTTCATCCCTTCGGCTTGAACCACAAAAGAGGGCAAGCTTCTAAAGGGGCTGTCTATGGGCCTACCCACAGGGCGCATTCTCTTTCTCAGGGATGTTCCTTGCTGAGAAAAAGAATTCAAGCGATATTTCTCCTATTTGCTTATGAAAGAGGAGAAATATAGCTCTGTTCCATCTGGCTCACCGGTGGCCAGTTCAACGTTACCTCTCTTGTTCCCTGAACATCCCTGTTATCCCGTTCTTTTTTTAAGATGCCCAGATTTCATATTGTTCAAACACACATGCTCTACAAACAATTTGTGCAGCTGACACAATCACAGGATCCTGAGGTGACATTCATCCCCCTCAGCTTAGGCAGAAGAAGGGATTAAGAGATTAAAGACAGGCATAGGAAATCACAAGGATATTCACTGGGGAAGTGAGAAGTGTCCATGAAATCTTTACAATTTATGTTCAGAGATTACAGTAAAGATAGGCATAAGAAATTTAAAAAGTATTAATTTGGGGAACTAATAAATGTCCATGAAATCTTCACAATTTATGTTCTTCTGCCGGGGCTTCAGCCCGTCCCTCCGCTCCGGGTCCCTGACTTCCCGCAACACCTTACCAATGATGCTGACAGGCCACAGTTAGCTTTCCTTGACGGCTAGGTGCTGAATCAGACCTGTAGTCTGAAATATGATGATTTAAAAGTAATTTAAAGTTTTTACAGTTTACGCTTATGGTCATATAGGTCGCTTTTTCCCTGGCATTCATCATTTAAAATATCAAAAAATAAGGCTGGAAAACCAGATTAAAAATTCAAGAACACAAAGTTCACTCATGAGCAGAACAAGCAATTACCAGCATTAGGAAGGCATGCTTCAGAGTTATCTTTTGATTATAACCAAGAGAATATCTATGGACTTGAAATAACTTTCAGAGAAAGGCTGATAAACTGACTGAGAATGAATCAAGCTAAGACATGCTAAGATTTAAGGTAATGTGGTCAAATTATTTACCACATCTTTAGAAATTTTAGGTACAAATTCTTTATTTCCTTAAAGTAGTTTCCTTAGTCAACTATGTATCTATTCCAATGACACTGGTAGTTTTTACTTTTAAAAAGTTTGGGACAATTCCAGCTGCTTTGGGGTCTTTGACATCCTTTACTGATAGTAACTTCTTTTTTTTTTTTGAGACAGAGTCTCGCTCTGTCGCCCAGGCTGGAGTGCAGTGGCCGGATCTCAACTCACTGCAAGCTCTGCCTCCCGGGTTCAAGCCATTCTCCTGCCTCAGCCTCCTGAGTAGCTGGGGACTACAGGCGCCCGCCACCGTGCCCGGCTAATTTTTTGTATTTTAGAAACTGTAAAAAGTTATTGAGATACAAGTGTAGTGAATAGGAAGAAAAATCACAATCAGCAAATGCAAACAGAGACACATACTAAAAAGCTATAAATACTGATTGTCAGGCATGTAGAATATATTATAAAATTTCACAGACATAATAAATGTATGTGCTTTGATACGTCTTAGAGATTCTTAATTCTCTAAAGATTTCAGGAAATCGCCACTCGGAGGGCTTCCTATGGCTTGAGAATCCCTTTGAGAGTCCCAGATGTATCCACTGCCATGAAAGAATGAGGTCAGAAAAATATTTCTTTCTACAATTACATTATCTGCATTAAAATTACCTCCCTGCCTCCAGAAGTGAATTGTGGACTGTGGCCTTGATGACATAGTTGCCTCTCTCATCACAGTTAGTTGTGACCAGCCTCTTTCAATCTCTGTCTTTCGCAGATATGAATCATGGGTTCACAGGCTACATTAACTCTAGTCCAAGAAAAACAAGTTAACCTTTGTGGTCCGAGGTGGCCTTGCTCAGTTAGTGGAGGGCATATTCGCAAGTAATGAAAATAAAATGTCAAGATATCACTAGACTTTGTAACTATTATAGATGAGTGACTCTCTCTTATTAGACATGTCTGGAAATGATTTGTCTTCAGTAATATAGACGGATTATGGTGTGCCAGTAAACAATGTTGTTGAAAATAACTTTAAAAAAAAACAGTTGTTTCCCTTGGAAATTCAATGCATGATGCTGGAGAAAAATACAATACCTGCCCAAATGTTAGTTCTATTTTAAAAGTAACCTTTGTAGAGCAAGGAGGCTCTATACTTTGTCATTCAGATAAAGCTTCATGTTCCAGTGGTGAACCTGTAAAATTCAAATAAGAGTTTTGGCTTTTGGGGTACATGTTATGGCTTTATAGAATAGCAGAGTGTGTGTTCATGTGTCTTCCTGTATTTGTGTGTGTGTGTATGTCTTAGAGAGAGAGAAAGTAACATTTCAAAATTTTACTGTTAATATACCTTCAGAAATCAGTGAGATAAAAACACATTTTATATAAAGGTATTTCTTTTATTTTTCTTTTTTTCCCTTGAAGCATAACCAACTTTACTCAGTTATGAGTACTAAAAGTTGAACCCCAGTTAAAGTTTCCTTTATGGGTTTATTTTCTAGTGTCCAGAAGAAATGCCTTGCCACTATATAACAATTTACTGTGCATTTAACAGATAGAAATGAAAGTTAACTTTTGCCAATCTCTGTTTATTTGATTTATGACTGCCAAACTGAGTTCTTAAGAGAACATGTCTTTAATTTTAATCATGTAGAGTTAAATAACCATAACGTGTCCTTGCAAAATATAGAAGTAACATATGCCTCCTGGTACATATAAATGGCTTACGATAAAGTGACCTACAGCGATGAACACTAAGCATAGCACTGGAATTAGTCAATGGCCTGTAGTTTAAATGCCATGACACACTTGGTCAAAACATGCTTCTTTGAGAGACAAGTAAATGCTATCATGTTTTCCATTTAGATACCTTCGAGAAGAACAATTCTTAGCCTAGTTTATCATTAGATCCAGAATTCCTTTTACACGTATATCAATAAGAAAGGGATTCCTGGGCTAGGCAGAAAATGCAGATGAAGGGGATGATACATAAGAAAAAAAAAACCCTTTTCTCCATTTGTTGGGACCCCAAGATACCACGATGAGTAAGATCAGATTTTGCAATCATGAGTTTTAATACTAATTCTTCCAACTCTCAGCAATGTCTCTTCACCCAAATGATGTGACCTTTCCAAGTTTCAGTTCTCTAACTTTAAAAATAAGAACTTACGTTCTTAGTGTAAGTAAAATAAACTTACACTAATGTTACTATGAGCATTAAATCAGAAACTGCATTTGAAGTGTTTCATGCAGAGGAGACACTCAAATAACATAATTGTTCCTTTTCGTTTTTCTTTCTACCTTTTTCTTATTTAAGTTTAGAGGGAGAGAAGCAGTACACATATCCATTAGAACAAAGATTCTCAAGACAATATGCCTGGATTTGGTTATTATTCTGCCATTTAATATCTACATGCCTTTTGGTAACTCTATGCCTAATTTTTCTCTGCAGTAAAATAGAAATCAAAAGGACCTACTTTTTAGGGATATTGTGAAAAATAATTAATATATAAAAATCATTTAAACATGCCTGACACATTGTAAGCACTAAATGAGTGTTCACTATTATTTTTACACTTAGGAGGGAAAATAATAAATTCTAAGATATTACAGCCTTCTATTGAAAATATCTTGGGTTGTTATTCTTAATCCACACATATTCCTCTAACGCCTACACAAGTTGCACTTGAAACATAGTAATCATGATCGCAGTCAAGGGCGATTCTTAACATTATTCTCTATTTTTCCAGCAAATGTCCTAGATTCGGCCTTGAAAGTATAGCATTCCTCCTTACTATCCCTGGGATCCCATATCCCTACCCATCTCAAACGTCACATTCTAGTGAAAAATTAATCAAAGAGCAATATTATTTCAGAAAATAAGGTAAAGAAATATTAACATGTAACATTAGGGGCATTTGGAAAAGGGGAAAGAAAATACTTCTGACAAACAGCCCTGGTTTTGAGGAGTAGGTAGGTACTTCAGTAAGTAATTAGGGTAAATAGGTTAGTTTGATGGAGATGCTGGAAAAAAAATAAAATAGTTTGAATGCACACTTACTATATCCAAATTGTGGATTAATTCTGAGCTCTTAGCCCTGTATGGAACTAGACTATTGGATTATGTTTGATTTCATTCTATTTTTAAATTACTTTTACAAATATCAAATTTTCAGGGCTTAGAAGTTTTGTCTTTCTTATTGACTACCATACTCCAGGGACATAGAATAGTGCCTGGTAAAACCAGGAGACACTATGCACCACTAGATGACTGGCTGTCTGGATGAATAGATTCTCCTTAGGTCGTACTTATGAAACATTTATGGTCTCAACTCTTCTATCATGGGTACCTCTTATGTTTGTTCTATATGATAAAAACAACAAAAAGTCAGTATTACCATAAATAGATACCATCATTAAGTACAGTAGGGAGGATTAGAGTTCCTATGGAAACATTCATTCTTGTGTTTCCATAGTGACATTTGGTAGCAACCTGTTATTTATTCAAATAGTTTTGCTTTCCTGCCTAGTCCTGACCTAAGCTCTGAAATGTGAAGATTATACCATTCCCTCTGATGTAAGAAAGGGATAAAAGGAAAAGGACATAATAATATGAACACATTATAATAAACAGTAACTGTCTTTTTTGTTGCTGTCAAATAAACAAGTATAAGACACAGGCATTAATTAGAATATTAAATTTCACTATAATTTATTCTGTGCTTCCATTAAATTCTTTTATTAAACATAATGGACCAATTACCCACAGTTTTTTTCTTATATAGAAGCAATATTTATTGCTGAAATTGTGGTTTCCAAATTAGCTTTCACCAAATTTTTGATCATTAAGAAATCAAAATAGTTTAGATTTACTATGTAACCTATAAAAACATCAATACAATTTTTTATAGTTAATTTGCTTAAGATTTCATTAATTGTGATCAAAGAATGTGATCAAAGAAACAAAATAAAATGTAAATATATTTTGATATCTTTTGAAAATAACTAATTCAAAATTAATGAGACTCTGAGTTGAGCGTGTCAAATACATGTAACAACTGTTCTATTAGTAAATCTGAAAATTAGACATTATCTTAAGTATTATGTAGTCCTTTAATAAAAACAAGAATTTTTAAATCCCTAATTTTTGTGATGATTCTTTATGTCCCGTGTGTGCATGCATGTGTGTGCTTGTATGTGTGTGTGTGTGCATGCATGCATGTGGGTGTGTGCAGGTGTGCGTGCCGATGTGTGTGTGCGTGTGTGCGTGTATGTGCATGCATGCGTGCCATGCATGTGCACGCATGTGTGCGTGTGTATGTGTGCATGCACGGGTGTGCACGCCTGTGTGCAGGTGTGCACGCACATGTGTGTGAGTGCATGTGTATGCATGTCTGTCTATGTATGTGTGTGTGCATGTGTGTGTTGCCAGAAGAAAATATCGGAGGAGGGGTCAATGAACAGGATTCACTGCTTCCACTTCAATTAAAGTCTTTTGTATTAATCTCTTTTAAATATTTGGACTGTGTGTAAATTTCATTTAAATAAAAGTATTCTGGTTCTTAATGCCTGAAAACTGGATTTTTAGGAGGATTAGGCAGGGACTGTGTCTTTCGTGTTTAACATTTTATTTCCAACACTTGGCCCAATGTTCAATAAATATCTGTTGAATAAATGAAAGAGTGAGTAACTGCTTCTTTTCTTAAATTCCATCTATAATATTCAGATCACATAGTGGTCCAGCTTGCTTTTTCACATTTCCAGTAACAGCAAACATACAATTTTCTAAATGAATTAATTCTGTCTTTGGTGTTTGGTTTGAAATTTCTTCCTGTTTTAAGACCAACTATCTTTTACTTCTGATTTTCCTATTGCCTCTGACTTCACCTTTTCATGTCATTATGATAAGTCAAAAACATTTTCACAGAACAGATTTTTTTACACAGAATGTTTAAAGGAAGCACAAATGTCCAGATAAAGTGTTTCCTGCCCTAGAGAAGATATTCATGGCTAAATTTATAATATCTTCCCCATCGAGGTTGCCTGGGTTGGAGTCCCTAGCAGTCTTTAAGTTCAGTGACTAATGCCATCAGGATAGGATTATCTCTCCCCTTATTTGAGATATCAGGAATCCCTTTCTTTAACATTTTTAGTACTCACACCACATTCTTGACTTGTTTTAAATGTAATGCTAAAAAATTAATCACTTTTGTGTATTTTCATTATATTTTCCTTTAAAAAGATATAAATAAAAATATAAATACATAACATTTAAATGTATATATTAATAGAGAAAAATAAAATGGATACACATGTATCAAGCACTCAGCTTCAGAAACAATAATTTATATTAACCTCCCCCTTTAAAAGAATAAAGAATCATACTTTAATAATACTTTACTATTAAATAGTATTAATAATACTGTAATAATAATACTTTATTCTTTTAACCTCCTATGTGACCTCCCTGATAACCAATCCCTCTCTCCATCCAGTTGAGTATAATAGTGCATTATTCTGTTCTCATGCTGCTAATTAAGGCATACCTGAGACTGGGTAATTTATAAAGGAAAGAGCTTTAATTGACTCACAGTTCCACATGGCTGGGGAGGCCTCACATTCATGACGGAAGATGAAGGAAGAACAAAGGGACGTCTTACATGGCGGCAGGCAAGAAAGAGCTTGTGCAGGGGAACTCTCATTTATAAAACCATCAGATCTCATGAGACTTAGTTACTACCATGAGAATGGTATGGGGGAAACCACCCTCATGGGTCAGTTATCTTCACCTGGTTCCACCCTTGATATGTGTGGATTATTACAATTCAAAATGAGATCTGAGTGAGGACACAGCCAAACCATATCAAACAGTAAATTTTGTACAAATTATTTCCTTGCTTACCTTTATTGCTTTTCAACCTACACACACATAAATATATATATAACAAATATGTATATGCAGAGACAGATGACCATTTAATTTTTAGCTTTTATCAAACTTGAATAGGAGCAAATGCTTGGGCTTCTTGCCTCAAATGGGCAACACTGAAAAGACATCTTAGCTGTAGATTTTCCTATAGTATCTGCTGGAATTACATCACAGGCCAACTTCTTACTTCTGTCTCATGTGGCTTGTCTTAAATCTCATAGGTGTTGATCTCAATGACCCTCTTCAATAAACCTCTTGCACACAAATGTGTTTCTAGAAGAACTCAATCTATGACAATTGGTGCCAATGTTGTACTCAAGGGGAAAGACTCTAAAATGAGATGCTGAAGCTGGTCACCACCCAGGCTGCTGATAATGAGGACTCCCATCACTTGTAGCAGACAAAGCACTGATTATCACTGGTATATCATAGTGGTGAATTTGTTAAACTTTCATCAGTGATGAACTGAAATGGAATACTGGTTAAAGAGAACATACTAGTAGGAGCAATATCTCAGGTGTTTAAGAAGTACAAGGGAAACAGGAATCATGAGAACTATGTAATTGGATTAGTTTCTTGGGCCTATCAAGGCATGAAAGAAGGTAGCAAAAGGCTGGAAGCTATAAATTGCATACATGAGGCAAAGTGTGGAAACTAGAAATTATTCTTCACAATATGTGAAGAATTTCTGAGCTTCCAAGGGGGCAGAAAAGCTGAGGGTCAGTCAGAGGATTCTATTATGAGAGGAAAAGTGTTCTGCAGAAGGTTGAACTTGTAGCACTGACAGGATTTCTATAGGAACATTAAGGGTCTGGTGTGGAGGGAATGGGATGCAAAGACTGAATGGGATATCTGTGTCAACAGCCTCAGTATCTTGAATCTCAGATTCTCCTGAATACTCTGCACCTGCTAAGTAGCTCACTCATTCTTGTTGAAGACAAGTACTCCATCTGGCTTGAAGCCATGGCAGAGTTTTCTGCTTTTCAAGGCAACATATGTCCTGCTCAAGATCCACTTATCTACCCTGGATACTAGACCAACAACTAGAATAAAGTCACGATAAAATCTGGCCACAGAATGTCTGGGTCTGCTAAGAAAGGAAAGGGACTACACCCTCAATGGAGTTGCAAGACCTAGCCAACATGTCCCAGCAGGAATGGGGAGAGTACATAAGGGGCTGGATCTTTTAGCTGCTGGAATAAGAGAGATCAAATATACCATTGGGATTTATTGAAATGAGAGCTGTCTCCCATGATATGTATTAAACATCTTGGCAAACAAATATCATGAAATGCTGTGTTAATATGTTTTTAGATTGATACAGAAAAGCTTCGAAGAAGAAATGGCTCAAACTTAGAATATTAGAAATCCAGAACTTTCATAGCAAACAGTACAGGAAGAGATCAAAAGGCTCAGAGACTGGAAATTCTGAAGTCATCAAACCCACCATAAAACCTAGAGAACATTCCATTCTTCCATTCACCAAAATAGCTTTTCTCTATAGTCCACAGCTAAAGGTAGGAGATGCTATTACAGAACTGGGTGATGTTAGCAAAGACAATGATGGGATTCTTAAACAGGGGCAGTCAGAAGGAACTCAACTATTAGAAACAAATTGGGTATAATGCTTACAATGAGTGACAAGGTCAGAGTATCATCCAGGGGTATTTGGCCCTCAAAGGATTATGGAGGTGGTCAGTAGAACCCATGTCCACAGTCAAGAGAGATGAGCAGCCAATAAAGGTGATGTTCAATCTGGTAATGCTCAGTCTGGTTTGCCTCAATTGGGACAATGTAGAAAGTCCATCCTAGACAAAGATCCCCCTTGGGTTGGCTGAGGCTTTTGTTACAACTGCACCGTGGTTCACCTTCTCTCTTACCAACTCTGCATGTCTCACTGCACATGGGTACTGTTCCCAAGAGCACTCCCTAATAAATCTAAGCACAAATGTGAAAGTTAGAGTTAGTTTCCTAAGGACTTCAACCAATGACATCATTCAATTTTATTTGAAGCTAATCCATGATGACACACATGCTTGTAGTTTGTTCATTTTTTGCTTCTATAAAGCATTCTGTCAGATGATTGATGATCAGTTTCTTTACCTCTACGGTTTGTGGACATCTAAGTTGACTATAGTATTTTGCAATAATAAACAAAGTTGTAATGAGCATTCTCCTTCATGTCTCTTGGGTTACCTATGAGAGACTTTCTAGGACTATATTCCTCAAACCTAACTGTACACACCAATCATGAAAAGAGCTACTAAGAAATACTGATGTTTGCACAATCATTTCTAAGAGTCTTGAATTAGTTGCTCTTTGGTGAAGTCACAGAATAAATGTATTTTGAAGGATCTCCAAATGATTTTCATGTCATTGTCAAAGAATCATAAAGTATCATAATTACTGACTCATGTATGTTGAGTTTTATATAATAATAGTGTTCCATTTACACTTGCTCCAGTAATATATTGGAGTTCTCATTGATCCATAGCCTTGTCCACATGTGGTATTTTCAGATTTTTTAAATTTGAGTGCCTTGTAGCATTTAAATAGTGTCTATTTACGGTTTAATTTTTAGTTTGCAATCACTAATGAAGTTGAGTTTCCTGTTTCCGTTTCTTTAAAATTCCATTTTTTTTTTTTTTTTTTTTTTGCCTTGGCATGTGCTTATATCGGTTTGTCTTTATAAGTTGTTGATTTGCTCTTCATATATTCTGGATGTTTTTTACTTTTTGCATCTTATGTATATTGTTAATATCCTTACTGAATGTGTGGCTTGTATTTCTATTTTCTTTATAATGGTTTTAGTGTAGTTCAATCTATTCTATTTTACTTAACACTGCTTAAGTGTTGTTTAAGAAATCTTTACTTGATCAGAAGTCATAAAGAGATTCTTCTATTTTTCTTCCAAAAGTTGTATGGCTGTTTTTTATATTTAAGTTATGTATCTTGAATTGACTTTTGTGTATTTTTAGACACACAGACATAAACTTTTAGTCAACTATATCAGGACATTTACAGGATATCTATCCTAACTTTATTAATCAGTCTTAAATAAAGTTTTTTATATGTAGAGATCAGTTTCTGGGCTCTGAATATCAGTGTCTTTGTCTGTGAAGCAGATAGATACCACATTTAGTACCTTTGGCTTTATGATACATCCTGATATCTGGCAAATCACTTCACTAACCTAATTCTTCTATTCATGAATATTTTGGCCTTTGTTCTTCCACCTGAATTGTAAAAGCAGATTGTCAAGTATTTCTAAAATGTAAGAGTTTGCGTTAAATTGCACTAAAGCTACATACGAATCTGTATAGTTGACATTTTCAAATTTCTCTCTAGAAATATAGTACATTACTCCATTTTTTGATATCTTCTTAATATTTTTCAATAGATTTTTCTGTAAAATATTTTGCATTGTTTTTTGTAAGATTCTCCCTCTGTTCTCTCTCCTTTTCCTCTAAAATATCTATATTTATGTGTGCATACATGTATACATCATTAACATACATAAAAAACATATCTATGTATATATCCTATATGCATCAATAACAAGTGAGCTTGCTAAATTCTAGTTTGAGTTATAAATATAAAGATCATACATAGAGTCACTTTCATTACAAAGCATCAAGTTAACAATAATCTAAAATTTAGTATATGCTTTCATATATACATACATGTGACTCTTTCAAAGATACAGTGGGAAAAATTGCCAGTATTAATAGCAAAAACAAAAGATAAAATGCCTAAGTATAACTGAACATGAAATATGAAAGAGCTATATGTAGTATATTTTAGAACACTATCGAAAGACATAACAAATTGATCAAATGAAAATGTATATACGATTTTGAATTGAAAACACTGTATCATAAAAATGTATCTGTACTGCTTTCTGTCCTCACCAACACATACATACACACACACACACACACACAGATGCAATCTGGTTCTGTCCTCCTTTCTTACCTTGCTTTTGCCTAATCACATATTCACTTTAAATCCACTATATCTTTTGTTTCTTATACTTTCTTCATTGTTTTACACCTTCCACCAAAATGTAAGCATCATAAACACGGTTAATCCCAATCAAGTACAAATGGGCTGGTACATAATAGGTGTTGAATAAATAGGCACTGACAGACACAAAAAGTTTTATAAGTAGAAAAGTGTCCTAGGTTCTTGGGTAGATATGCTCATTATCAGACAGATAAATAGATGATTGATTGATTGATAATATCACATACATTCATCCCATCTCACACTCTGTATCTCCATTCCCTAATTCAGTTTTGTCCATAGCACTAAAAACTTTTAATATATTATGTTATTTATTCATTGTATTGTTCTCATTGTACATATAACACCACAAAAACGTAAGTTTCTTATGTTTCAATGTCTGAAGTACATTTATGTTTTTTCTTTTCCTTCCACATCTTAGGCATAAAATAAATATCTTTCATTTGTAAGTTACCCTACACATTTAAAATAAACTCAATTAAATAAGAATGAAGTTTTTATACTATATAAGCAGATGTTAAAGTTCTTAGCAAAAATAAATAAGAATATTCAGTGCATTTTTATAAAAGGGCCAATGAAGAAGGTTTAAACCTCCCCCAAATTTATATATACAAAGCCTGCATATTTGAAGCAGTATGGCACTAGTCCATAAATATATCGATCATTTGAACAGAGAAAGAAAGCAAATCCAAATTAGACGAAAGACTATATGGAAATATACAAAATATCTTGGGCACAAGTTATCATAAATTGTAGAAAATAATCTACCAATAGGAGACTGGTTAAATAAACACTTGTTTTTTCCCATTGTAAAAAAGAGTAAAGGCATCCTATCTTATATACTGATATAGAAAGGTATACAAAATATGGTATATATGAAGAAAGCAAAGTCTAAAAGAGAAGGCACAGTATCCAATTTATATGAGAAAATGGTAAGATTACATATTCCTCTCCTTATATATGAATACAGAAACTGTGTATTAATAAAGCTAGTCACCTGCAAAAAAAAAAAAAAAAAAAAAAAAAAAAAAAAAACTACAGTACTGGGAAAAGGGGGCAGAACTTTAAAGCCACTTACAGTGTTTGGTAAATAGTTTTTAAAAAATTAAAGCACTTTAGTTTTATTATATTCCATTTGTCAATTTTGGCTTTTGTTGCAATTGCTTTTGGTGTTTTAGTCATGATGTCTTTGCCCATGCCTATATCCTGAGTGGTATTGCCTAGGTTTTCTTCTAGGGTTTTTATGGTTTTGGGTTTTACATTTAGGTCTTTAATCCATCCTGAGTTAATTTTTGTATAAGGTGTAAGGAAGGGGTCCAGTTTCTGTTTTCTACATATGGTTAGCCAGTTTTCCCAGCACCATTTATTAAATAGGGAATCCTTGCCCCAGTGCTTGTTTTTGTTAGGTTTGTCGAAAATCAGATGGTTGTAGATGTGTGGTGCTATTTCTGAGGCCTCTGTTCTGTTCCATTGGTCTGTATATCTGTTTTGGTACCAGTACCATGCTGTTTTGGTTACTATAGCCTTGTAGTATAGTTTGAAGTCAGGTAGTGTGATGCCTCCAGCTTTGTTCTTTTTGCTTAGGATTGTCTTGGCTATACGGGCTCTTTTTTGGTTCCATATGAAATTTAAAGTATTTTTTTCTAATTCTGTGAGGAAAAAAAGTCAGTGGTAGCGTGATGAGAATAGCATTGAATCTATAAATTACTTTGGGCAGTAGGGCCATTTTCACGATATTGATTCTTCCTATCCATGAGTATGGAACGTTTTTCTATTTGCATCCTCTCTTATTTTCTTGAGCTGTGGTCTGTACTTCTCCTTGAAGAGGTCCTCCGTATCCTTTGTAAGTTGTATTCCTGGATATTTTATTCTGTTTGTAGCAGTAGTCAATGGGAGTTCATTCATGATATGGCTGTCTGCTTGTCTATTGTTGGTATAGAGGAATGTGTGTGATTTTTACACTTTAATTTTGTATCCTGAGGCTTTGCTGAAGTTGCCTATCAGCTTAAATCATGTCCTTTACAGAGACATGGATGAAGCTGGAAGCCATCATTCTCAGCAAACTAACACAGGAACAGAAAACCAAACACCACATGTTCTCACTCGTAAGTGACAGTTGAACAATGAGAACACATGGACACAGGGAGGGGAACATCACACACCAGAGCCTGTTGGGGGTTGGGGGGCAAGGGGAGGGAGAGCATTAGGACAAATACCTAATGCATGTGGGACTCAAAATGTAGATGAAGGGTTGAAAGGTGCAACAAACCACCATGGCACATGTATACCTATGTAACAAACCTGCACGTTCTGCACATGTATCCCTGAACTTAAAGTAAAATTTAAAAAAAAATTAAAGCTATGCTTTCTTAGCAAGCGCTAGGCCAAAAATACATACATTTAACTGACCATTTAATGGAAAACATTTAAATAATATTTCTCATTTGCACTAATTCAATCATACTGATTAGAGACCTTCATCATCTTTGCCTGATACTGTGCTAGCAAAGACAGCAGGCATCCGTTATGTAATGCCTGTTAGCACAGATGAACCAATACTGCATTCTTTTACTAAACTTATTCTTGCTCCCTTACAATACATGCAAAGACATAATTTTTTTTACTATTAGCATAATTCTTTGAAAGTGTCTTAGCTTTGATTTTGCTTTACAGATATTGTAGAATTCAGGCAGTAGGTAGAATTTGACAGTTTACAGGCTTATTAATTCAAATACAGCCTGTGACCATCATTAGTATCACCTGCAAGCTTGTTAGACATGCACTATGGAATCTGTATTCCCAGCAATTCGGGAGGCCAAGGCAGGCGGATCACCTGAGGTCAGGAGTTCAAGATCAGCCTGGCCAACATGGTGAAACCCCATCTGTACTAAAAATACAAAAATTAGCTGGGCATGGTGGCTCATGCCTGTAATCCCAGCTACTCAGGAGTGTGAGGTAGGAGAATCATTTGAACCCAGGAGGCAGAGGTTTTAGTGAGCCAAGATCACACCATTGCATTCCAACCTGGGGGACAAGAGCAAGACTTCGTCTCAAAAAAAAAAAAAAAAAGAAAGAAAGAAAAGAAAAGAAATGCACAATGGAAGGTTCCATCCCAAAGTTGCTGAGTCAGAATCCACATTTTAAGAAGAGCCCTAGATAATTTCTGTGCCCTGTAAAGTTTGCAAAGCACTGATTTACAGGACCATACAGCTAGTTTTTTGCTTTGGTTACTTATTTATTACATGCATACACTATTTACATTTAAAAAAAATTATCCGTACATTTTTCTACATTCCCTTCCATTTGTCATTTTTCTTTTTCTCTCTATTCTCTCGTTTGCATATCCCTACTGCATGTTTTTCTAAGCTTTTTATTTCCTTCTGTCATCAAGATACCAAAAGATTTTAATCTTTGGGATCTGAGCAGTTGTATTAGCACTAATAAGAGGTATGCTAGGGAGTTTAATGCTTAAAGAGGTTCCCTGCAATAATTTTCCTCGATTTCTCTACGGTTTTTAATTATTTCTGATTAACAGGAAGTTTCATATATTTGAGTTCTGCTAAAACAGCAGATCAACAGTTTAGCAGTGGTGGAGAGGGCAATGAGAAATACCACAATGAACTTCCAGCATTACAGGATGAATAAGTAACTAGAGATATGGGCCCACAGAAAGAAATTATTTTAAAAAGGATCTCTAATTTTAATATCCAATAATTATTTTTCAAAATTTTATTTTGGAACAAGAATCCATTGTGAGAATCTTAAGAAAGCTTTTTCCAGTAAAATACCATTAACATATACATTTTTTTTTTTTTTGCACATAGCTTTTGGGAGTTTATATAACCTAAAATCTACATATATATTTTTAAATTCATGTCCTAAGTACAAGCAGAAATAAACATAAATATCTACTCTTTGTTATCAGCATACTAGCCAAATAAAACATATAGATGATTCTGGGAAAGTAAAATTTCTGTCCCTGATAATGAACATTAATTGTAAAATATTGGTATAATCATAACAAACCAAATGAAATATAAATTTCCTTTAGCAAACTGAAGATAATCAATTTCCTTTCAGAGGATGAAGTGGAGCAGTCCAATAACTGTTTGTTTTTTGATGTAAAGCTTCTTATATGCAAAACTGTAGAGTCAAGAATGCTCAGCCAATTGCTCAGTTGGGTTGGCCGCACATCGGCAAGTACTGTGTAATTTAGGTCAAGCAGGTTAATTAGCATATTATTGTTTGGCCAAATGAACAGCAGGAAATTGCCAAACCTAAATTCCTTAAATAGTAACACATAAATCTTAGTACTCTGGCACTTCTACAGATGGCAGCCTGCTATCTGATGGATGGAAAGGCCTGCTTGAGCGTCACATTAAGATTCTAAACAGCAAAAGAACGCCACACTGAAAGAATTTCACAGGACAGCAGAAATTTATCATGTTTGTTTTTGTCACTGTAACTCACACCTTGCCAACTCAACCCCATAAAGAAATAAGGGGCATTTACAGAAGGTAGAAAAAAGGAGTGTTAACAAAAAATAATTTATGCAAAAACAGTGTAGGAATAACTGCATTCTGAGAAGGAAATGATGTCAAGTATTGGATTATTGCTTTGCTGTTCATGGACAATGCCAACTTCCAAATATTTCTTGTTTGTTTCTTTTTGGTCTTGCCGCTTATATTATTACATAATGTTTTTGGAAGCATTTGGTCAATTACTAATTCTCCAACTTGTTGTTTTCTTCCTTCTATCCAATGTGCATTTTATTTATCTTGAATAAAAACAGAACATAATATCACGTAACACATAACAATACCAATCCCTTGTATTGTTCTGGTAAGATCTTCCAGGACCATGTTGAATAAAAGTGGTGATAGTGGGCATTCTTGTCTAACTCCTGATCTTAGAGAAAAATATTTTAGCTTTTCACTATTGAAGATGATATTAGCTGTGGGCATGTCATATGTGGCCATTATTATGTTAAAGTAAATTCCTTCTAGACCTGTTTGTTGAGTGGTTTTATTAAGAAGGTGCTGATTTTTGTCAAATTCTTTTTTGTATATTTTGAGATGATCATGTGATTTTTATCCTCTTAATGTGATGGAGTCTCGCTCTTCTCCAGGCTGGAGTGCAGTGGCTCGATCTTGGCTCACTGCAAACTCCGCCTCCCGGGTTCAAGCGATTCTCCTGCCTCAGCCTCCCCAGTAACTGGGATTACAGACACACGCCACCACGCCCAGCTAAATTTTGTATTTTTAATAGAGACAGAGTTTCACCATGTTGGCTGGGATGGTCTGCATCTCCTGACCTTGTGATCTGCTCGACTCGGCCTCCCAAAGTGCTGGGATTACAAGCATGAGCACCGCACCCAGCCAAAATTACTTTTTTAAAAGCAATGGAAATGATACATTAAAAGATCAAATGTAATGTTATTTTCACCTTCTGTGTTATATAAAGACAGTGACACTCATTAGTAGGAATCCAGTTTCTACTTTTGGTAATTATGATAATGTTTTAAATTGTAAAATGTATAAAAATAAAAAATGAAAAGACATACACATTTTAAAGTCTTCCATTGAATTCTTGTTCCAGATGAAGAAAATACACACTTTTTGATTTATTTGCAAAGTAGAAGTTCTTAATAAACTCTGAATATCAGTTCACCAGTAGACTCAAGAAGGGTCTTATTTCCTGACATAACCTGATCCTTGAACTTTGGGTATCTTGACTTTGGCTTGAATTCTCTTCTGACTATACCCTTTCCCACAGGGTAAAACACCCGTAAGTCAAAGTAATGAGTCCACTTGAAATTTACTCATCCCTTTCTAGACTGCATGAGAACCAGAAATCATTGCTTAAATATCCCAAACTTGCATATAGGACAAGTACACACCAGTTCCCAAAGTCTATTCTCTGAGGGACGTTCATGTCACAGATGCATTCACAACTAAATACAAGGAGCGAGAGGTATGGAAAGAAACTAGGCGTGTAAGTTTTGTGTTCATACATGCAAAGGTTTCTCACAGTGTGATGCAGAATAAGGGTAGAAAAGGTTTACATTACAAAAATGAACTTTCATAGAATGCTCATGTTCAATACAAGGTAAGTTCATGTCATTCTTTTGAAATATATAATACGTCAGAGAAAGAAAACAAATGGGTTGTATATTTTTAAAAAAATAAAGATGCAATGTATTGAATTAGACAAATTTTTAAAAATATACTGAGGGTAAAGAATTCAATGTACACATGTTTTTTAAGGAACACAGATGAATCTTAAGGATACTGGGCTAGAGGACAACAGAGAATATTAAAAAGTAAAGAACATATGTGCCAAATATAAATTCCTACTGTCCATGTTCAGGCTGAAGATTAAAAACTTTTGATCAACAACAGCCCTGACAGAAATAGTTGAAAGTATTTTGCCCAAGTGGAATATTAAAAAACATAGTGCATCCGAACAACACAGATTCTGCAGCTGTAGACACCTTTGTTACCTGGTAGTGCCGCCTCTCACTCTCCAAGGAAAGCAAGTGATACAAGTTTTATAAAAGTGATGTTATGACCATTCATCATCACAGCAAATTTGCAGGCATTGCCAGAGGACCTCTGACATCAACAACTAATCAAGCATTTCTAAAAGGAGTAAGCTCAATTCCATATTTGTATGTCTTTAATAACAACTAAAATGTGGCTTTTTACAACTAGCTACCTATATTTGATTTTTTTGCATTAGCTCTAACAAGATCTTGAAACATGAACTCATTATGATTATTAAAGAAATCTTCCTTACAAATAAGAAATAATGGAAAGAGCTCTGAACTAAGGCTACTGTACCATTGCTAAATTATTTACTTAAAAGAATTCAAAGCACTTCACCTTATACTCTTAAAGTCTTCATTTATTTCTTATGTAAAACAACTCTATTAACTCGGATTTATTATTCAATCAGTTTTTATTGTACATATCAAAAGCCACATGTACATTGGTTTTTGAGGGCGGGTTCTGTGTTTATATCCAGGTTTTGCTATTGGCAACTTAGATAACCTACCTGTGTCTCATTTTCCTTATCTATAAAAAAGACTACCTTACAGAGTTGTAGGATGTAAATCCTTCAGAACAGCACCCAGAATATATTACAAAATATATTATTTATTTCATTAATATCTATCAAATCACACTATGTATGCAAAAGTACTTAGAATTATAAGGACCATGCAAAGTACAAGGCACTATTGTTTTTATTAAGTGATAGTTGTATTTTCTCTCATGTTTCAAGGGTTTTGACATAAAATTCAGTTTTTACAACATCCTGATAATATCTGTGGCTAATTATGACAATCATCATTTAGTATTAAAAGAAAAAAAAACTGATTGCTCAATATATTGTACTTATGAACAGTCAAGCATGGCTGTTCCATGTATGTCCATTTTATGATCTGAAGCCATTCTCTACTCTTCTCCATCCTCTCATTTCTCTGAGGCTCACTTGCATAGATTGTATTAACAGGAAAACCATTTCCTCTCATTTCCGACTGTCTTCAGCCAGCCAAGGAGGACTCCAGAAACAGTCAGAGAAAGAGAGGAGAATGTGAGCTTTTAGTTACTCCATTCTCTATTGTTTTGAGTCCAGTGTCTTTACCCTGCAAATCATTTGTTCCTTTCCCGAGAGACTGCCTCACGCTGGCCGTCTCTGCTGTACTCAAGCAGTCTGCCTGATGTGACTCTCCAACCCCTTGTCTCTTTGGCTATCCTTGGTGCGGCAGCAGCCCCTCTGCTGCTGGTCTAGGTTCCTTAACTAGTATGGCTCCCTAACACCCTGCTCACACCCCGGTCATAAGACCCATTATAAATTGTTGATGAACATTTTGACTGGTTGAACTTAACTTATACAAGGGCCTCACTTTACCATAGTTTCTCCTTATTTTCAGTTTCACTCTCCATGGTTTCAGTTGCTGGTGGTCATTACAGTTAAAAACTATGTGGATACAGTACGATAAGATATTTTGAAAGAGAGAGACCATATTCACATAACATATTGTTATAATTATCCTATTTTATTACTAATTGTTGTTCATCTCTTACTGTGCCTAATTTATATATTAAACTTTGTTATAAGTATATATGTATAGGAAAAGCATAGTAGATGTAGAGTTCAGTACTATATATGGTTTCAAGCATCCACTAGAGGTCTTAGAATGTATCCCTTGAGGATAAGGGGGAACTCTTGTATTCTTAATTTTAATGTATCATACCCTTCATCTCAACCAATGTATAAACTGTGACACCTTAAAGCCCAAGCAACACAGCTGTGGCATGACTCTAAAAGGGTCAATGCTATAGCTAGGTGCTTGACGAACCATTACACAGTAAAATGTTTAGCCGCAGTCGTGATCAGAGGTTAAAACACTTCCCTGGAAGAAGAAGTATCCCAAGAAGCTAACTGTATTAATGTTATAGGTTGAGGACTTGTTGAGAGTCTATAGGAGAGGCAAACAAACAAACAAACAAAAACCAAACTTTAAAAATAGAGTAGACATGGCCAGGTGCAGTAGCTCATGTCTATAATCCCAGCACTTTGTGAGGCCGAGGCGGATGTAGTTCAAGACCAGCCTGACCAATACGGTGAAACCCCTTCTCTACTAAAAATACAAAAATTGGCCTGGCATGATGGCATGCACCTGTAATCCCAGCTACTTGGGAGGCTGAGACAGGAGAATCGCTTGAACCCAGGAGGCAGAGGCTGCAGTGATCCGAGATCGAGCCACTGTACTCCAGCCTGGGTGACAGAGCAAGACTCCATCTGAAAAAAAAAAAAGTAGAGTAGACACTTTGCATGTAGAAGTAAAAGCCACTCAATTATAATTGGGCACACATATTAATGTGACCTCATTTGTACATACAAGCTGGTGATGTCTAAGTACATTCAAATTACTCTAACAAAATCTGATAATTAATATATGGAGATGAGTCTGGAATTATATCTGAATGTGAGAAAATCCTACATAAGACAATTGTATTAAAAAAGCAGAAACAGGAATGAGTATTGTATTTATGAGAGGCTGCAAAGGGTCAGCCCAACTAGAAAACAGGTTGGGTATTTAGAAAGATAGAGAATAAAATTTAATAAGTACAATAGGACTAAATGATTGAAAAGCTTAGCACTGGTCACAAAGGCAATGTGTGTGATGATGATATGTGTATGTAAGTACTCAGTGGAATATTTGAAAAAGTCTTGGGAATACTATTTTAGCAGATGTTAGCAAGAAAATATAAAAGTCCACAAATATTGTATGTTGGACCACATCCTAAGGAGGTGGCACTAATACTGGTCAGGAAAGAGAAAACATCCAAGAGATTATTTTCAAAAATGACTGATGACACCCATGTCCTGGTTTCTAATGCCATTCTCAAAAGAAAAGAAAAAAGAAACCAGAGATTAGCAGAAAAATAGATAACTCTAGGACTGGGACCAAAACAATGTAAAACAAGCATGGAGCATTACAGTGCTAAAAGTAAGAAAATGCCAAACTAAAAAAAAAAGTCTCACAGTGTTTGGGGTATGTCAAAGGGACGGAGGAGCCAACTAAAAGAATAGCCAAAGATGAAACAACTTGAACAAACAAAAAAAAATAAAGTGTTATTGGTTTGTTATCCAAGTTATAAAATAAATAACCATGTGTTCACACTGATATAAATTAAAAGATTAAATATGCAAATGGGGGAGAAAGGCAAATCTCCTGTGCAGAACAATTCCAAACAATGTATACAGATACTCTCCACTCTTTGTGAGTTAGCTACTCTTAGTGACTTCCAAAGAGTACAGAATAGGAAGGGGGAAAATGAATACATCTAGAAACCTGAAGAATACTACCTTAGTTAGGTGACCATGCTCAACATCAACAGTGAAAAGTCATGTTGATAGTATGCATCTTTGATAGGATTTGGTTAAAATGTCAATTTGCGTCTGTGGTCTTTCTCCACAGCATAATCATGAGAAAAAAGTACAAATCAAAATTAAAGGGCATTGGACAAAATAGCTGACTAGGACTGCTTAAAACTGCCAAGGCATCAAGAACAAGGAAAGTCTGAGAAGCTGTCACAAACAAGAAGAGCCTAAACAGACATGATGATTATATCTAATATATGCTATCTTGACAGTGATCCATAAAATGGAAAAAGGACCTTAAATGAAAACCAAGGAAACCTAAATAAAGTATGGACCTTAACAATAATTTATCAATAATATTTTATTCATCATAACAAAGGTACCATACTAATGTAAGAAGTTAATACTAGCGGAAACTGTAGGAGTACAGTATATGGGAACTATCTGTCCTAACTTTACAAATTATTTCTTTCTTTCTTTTTTCTTTCTTTCTTTCTTTTTTTTTTTTTTTTGAGACAGTCTTGCTCTGTTGCCCAGGCTGGTGTGCAGTGGCACAATCTCAGCTCACTACAAGCTCCACCTCCCGAGTTCATGCCATTCTCCTGCCTCAGCCTCTCGAGTAGCTGGGACTACAGGCACCCGCCACCACGCCTGGCTGATTTTTTGTATTTTATAGTAGAGACGGGGTTTCACCATGTTAGCCAGGATGGTCTCGATCTCCTGACCTTGTGATTCGCCCACCTTGGCCTCCCAAAGTGCTGGGATTACAGGCATGAGCCACCACACCCAGTCCACAAATTACTTCTGTAAAACTAAAATTCATCTAAAATAAAAATTTTATCTTAAAAAATCCCCATGTGAATATAATCAAATTATCTTCTGTATTGAAATCATTTATGATATAAATAAAGAGAGAAAACACAACATAAATGAAAACATCAGTAGTTTCTAATTTACTGTGATATGGTTTGGCTGTGTCCCCACCCAAATCTCAACTTGAATTGTAGCTCCCAGATTCCCATGGGTTGTGGGAGGGACCCATGGGGAAGTAATTGAGTCATGGGGGCTGGAATTTCCTGTCCTATTCTCGTGACAGTGAATAAGTCTCACGAGATCTGATGGGTTTATCAGGGGTTTCTGCTTTTGCTTCTATCGCATTTTTTCTCTTGCCACTGCCATGTAAGAAGTGCTTTTTACCTCCAGTCATGATTCTGAGGCCCCTCTAGCCATGTGGAACTGTAAGTCCAATTAAACCTCTTTTTGTTCCCAGTCTTGGGTATGTCTTTATCAGCAGCATGAAAATGGACTAATACATACTGTTTATTATGAAAGAAAAAATAGAAAAAAATTAATGATTTATAATATTAGTTATTTCCAAATGAGTAAAACATAACTAAAATATAAATTTCATTGCCCATACTCACAATCTACATATCCTCACTATAGATTCATAAAGCAAGGTTAAATAAACAATACTCAAGGTAAGGTTAGCAAAGTTACTAGAAAATTGGTCTGGAGAGAATGGAAAATGTATGTTGAGGAGCCAATGATGAAATGGAATTAGAACACTAAAGATGAGTTTGATGTATCTGTGAACCATCAGCCTAGAGATAACTGTTGACTCTCCTTTAGAAGAAAGAAAGAAGAACAAAAGGCAACATAATTACAAGAAGAAATGTTGAAATTATAAAGTGGTGAGACTAATTGCATAGGGCTCATGTCAAAACCAGTCACTTTATTTGAGAGTTACTTCTTATCAGGATACAACTGAAATCCAAGAACAGGAAGTTTTCAAAAGCGGTTGAGGAAAATGACCAAAAGAAGCTGAGGTCAAGAAAGATGACTTGGGTAAGAAAAGACTGTTGTATTAAAGTTGGAAACCTAAGAAGAACCTGGGATGTAAGCTCTCTGTATTCAAGACCGTGCCTTGCTCATCATTGTAAATAAATGTTGAGCACAGTGTCTGGCACATCGTAGATGTTCATTAAATATTTCTGGGAATAAACAGTAAAAGTGGAGCACCTGAAAACAAAACTAGACTGAAGAGAGTTAAGGAGAAAAAAAAGGTGTTGAGGAAACTAAGATAATAACATAAATACTGCTGTAATTGAGAGGGAATGGTGAGTCAAGTGAAGCATTAGAAGAGAAAGAGCAGAGAAGTAAAGAAAAGAAAGGAGAAATATGGCAGCTAAATGGAATGGGGTATGTTGGATTTAATCCTGGAAAGAAAGAGGAAATGAATGGAAAAACTAGACAAATCCAAATAAATTTTGGAGTTTAGGTATAGGAATGCCAGTTTATTAGTTTTAATAAATGAACCATAGTAATATAAGACGTTACAAATTGCAAAAGTGGATGAGGGGTATACAAAAACTCTCTGAATTATCTTTGTTGCTTTTGTGTAAGTACAAAATTATTCCAAAATAAAAAGTGTATGAAATTTGTTTAAAGGGATAAAAAAAAATAGAGCAAGGTAAAGAATAATGATGACAAGAAGGGAGGATAAAGGAACATGTTATTGACGTTTTTATTGTGACTGTTTTACAATACTTTGTGACAACTCAGTTTGTCCATAGATTAATAAAGCAATGGCACTTCTAATGGCACACAATGACTTATGCCACTGAAATTCCTCCTTAGAGTGCTTCAAGCCAGTAGATACCAACACTGTCACAGTCTAAGGGTTTTGAATTACTTTTATTATAAAAGAAAAAGAATAGAAAAAAATTAAAGATGTATTAATATTATCTCCAAAGGAGTAAAATATACCTGTAACATCAATTCAATCTGGGAGGTTTCCAAGCTCCCAAACAACGTCCAGAAAGTATTACATTTACCCTTGAACACTGCAAAATAAATAGAACACAAATTGTGTCCCATATCTTCTTGAACACATCACCATGCTCCCTCTCTCATTCTGAAGACTTATTGAACCTTCTGAAGCCACAGATGAAGTGGTATTAACGGAAAAGATGTCTATTTCTGGAACCATAGAGCTATTGAAAAACTTTCCATAAAATATCCTGTGTTTTAAGAGTATTTCAATGACTTTAAATAGTAATACATTATTTACTCTATTAAAGAAAAAAGGTAGCCCTTAAAATATTCTTATTTTCTCAAAACAAATACATATGCTCCTACTATGCACAAGACTGTGTTAGATACTAGAGATAAAAACATGGAAAGACATAACCTAAAATGTATCTACCACAGAAAAAATATTATCCTAAAGAAAACTACTATAAATAAGTTAAATCAGGAATTCAAATTTCAAAAAACCACATCCAGATTTACAAATTGTACTGGCATTCAGTCAAAAGTCTGAGGCAGAAGAAATAGTAAATAACAAATCTCTAGGTGATAAATATGGGTAAACATTGCCAGGATTTATGAATTAAACTGCTAAAAACAAAATCTTGAGTATATAGGTATTATTTAGCACCTTCTAATACATCTCTTGCTAGGTTTACATTCTCCTAAAATGAAACACATTCTCTTGCACCACAGTTGTATTAAGACAATAGACGAGGCTCTTTTTTATACCCATAGCAAGTAGTTCAGAGATGGATATATCAGCCCATTAGTGTGAGTTAGAATAGAGAAACTGTTTTCTTGTATCTCTGGGAAAGAATAACCCTCTGATCCACTGAAGCTACGAAACGAGGTGGTTCTTCTTTTCCTTGACAATGTGAAGGTGTCAAGTTTTTAACAACATGTGGAGTCTGACTCTCAAGACAGCCAAAACAAGAACTACATGACTTCTTAAGGTCTAAGCTAGGAATTCTCAGGTGACACTTCTGCTGCATTCTATGAGTCAAAGAGAGTTATAAGATCAGTCCATCTTAAGACCAGCTCAGATTCCAAAGGAGGTAAAATCGAGCTCACCTGTTGGAATTGAATGGGAGGAATTGCATGCGTGAAGAGGAATGAAATAATGGAATAATAATTGTTGACAGCAATCTACCACAGTGAGGGACATACTGAATGGAGATATGAAGAGTGAAAATGGCCATCTATTCAAATAGCTGAAAAAAGAGAGTTCAAAATGGAAAAAAAATCAATTTCAAAGAATCTGACAGAGTACAAACTAGTTGTGATCATGGAAATGAAGAGAAACCAATATGATTGGGCATGATGCTAAAGGAGGAGAATTGATTAGATGAGGTGACAGAGTTGAGCAAGGGAGACGGGGAAAGGTTGTTAATGTTCTGGGTTTATTGCATTTCAGAATTACGTAGGCCTGGTTCTTTGCCATGCTTCTCAATATTTTGGGAAAGTACATCTTTAAACATTCCAACAATTTTAATAAGAGAAAGAAAATCTGATTTGTCATTGGAAGTTCTAATGAAAACAGAATCCATTATGTTTTAAGATGATATTTTTATTTAATAATTCATCCTACTGAGACTATTTTCTAATTTTATTTCTCCTCTCCTCTGCAAGTACTTTGATTTATAATTTTTTATTAATGGCATAGTACTTTAACATCAATAACCATTAAGTGTTAGTATTAACCATTAAGTGTTCCGAGTATTTTGCCATTAAAGTTTAAACCTTTAAATGCTTAAAACTGAATTACTTTATGCTGTGTTGAGAAAAAGATTTCTAGAGTTGGAAAAAAACACAAAAGATACATAAATAGATACAAGTCTCTTGAAGAGATTAATAAGTAAAAGGATCACATTTATAAATAACAATGATTGTGTTCTAATAAAATGATACTGTCCACTCAAGTCAAAAAAGACAATATTCTCATTCAAAAGATTAGTACTTTGCAAGATATTTGAAACAGGGAAGTGACTATGATACAATACTAATAATAGACTCCGAATTAGGAATTTGTGTGTGAGTGTATTTTCATTTATGTTCTATAACATAGAATGTTTAATAAATTGTCAGCATAGAATTCCATACAGTTATTTTTTCCAACAAGGATTATCCTAAGGTTGCCTTCTTTTCAGGATTATTAGGTCAAATAATATTTTTAAATTATGTAATAAATGGTTTATGTCCTTCTAAACTAATATTTCCATGTTAAGACACAATATTTTGACTACTATATATTATTTCACATTATATAGGTGTACTTTATTTGCTTCAATTTTTATACTAACACTGTAGTTGTGCTTGGGGTCCATGTATTGGGACAACCTGATATGTTAATAGTGCTTCATAATGAAAGCCTACTACTTCTTCCTAGTTAAATCCCACTGGAAGAAGCCAAAGAAGACCCACTTCATGTGGAACACTTTTCAATAGGAAATATTGCTCCACTGAGGTTTCTGTGCTTTAAAGTAATTCTATTTTCAAAGGCACTTTATTCAAAATTAGGGAATAATGGAAGTACCAAGAGACTGTGACTTATTATTCTATGGCAACCACCTATTGCAACGCTCAAAAACATTGCGCTCATTTGGTTGAAATGATCTCTCACTAACAGTCACTAGGGCCCTCTGTGGAAAGGCCCGCCTTTCATTTATGCCTATTTATTATGTGTTGATTTTTCCACTTCTTTTTTTTTTTTTTTTTTTTGTATTCCTATCAGTTTTAAGATATCTGCACTTTATTAGCCATATTATATTTATCCTTTTATTGTTTCTGGGACTTAATGTTACTTTACACTCTGTCTGAAGTTTATGACTGCTCACTTGGGGGTTATTTTCAGTTATGTACTTAAAACAAACCTCTAAATTTGATGAATTGATTTTGCAGTAAGAGAACATTTATTATAAAATATTTTATGAATATCTCATCTTTAAATTCATCTCCCTAATACGTAAAATGCACAAGCTGACATGATTTTCTTTATATGTTTGAAAAGTGAATCATGAACAGTATTACAGAAATAACATTACTAGCAACTCCCAAAAATAAAGGAAGAAAGACAAAGAATTCAAGGACAGCTAATATACACAGGGCAAACAGAAATGCTCCACATTCAATGAGATGCTGTTTATATTGGTCAGAATTAAAAGAAAAAAATAGACAAGGTAAAATTTTCCTTTTCCTATACCTGCTGGAAAAAGTTCATGTTTCTTTAATTTTTTTTCATCGGTAGATAATTTGATGTGTTTTGAGGTCAGGGGAAGTAACAAAGAGCGATATGAGACAGAGAAGAGGAAAAAATACCTGCACCAGCTTTCTGCCTCAGAAAAAAAAAAATGACAAAAAATAATAGAGGCAAAGGTTTGTCACTTTCCTGACAGAGGCATATTGTCACTTTCTTAGGGAATGCATTTTTGCATGCATTAAAGGTTACTGGATGCTAAGTCTGATTTTATGGAAGGTTTGATTAAGACTGCTGGAGCAGGGTGTTTACTGATAAAACAGGAGCCTCTCCTGAGAGATCCAGACATCTAAATAAGACTCCAGAGGAGACATCATGGCAAGTAGGAGACAAATTTGGTTTAGTTTGATCTGATGTACAGTTTCACAAGAGTATGCTAACAGGAAATTTTTGTCAGAAAGCATTTATTCTCATAAAAGCTATTGTCAGGACAGCTGTTAACAGCATTAGCAAAAACAATAAAATTAAGATGCTCTCCTCCTTAAGTTTAAAAGCTGAAAATTCTGCCTACCTGGGTTGGACTCCTAAGTATACAACATAAGTGCAGTAAGCTACTCTTGTGCAATAAGCAAAAATGATATGATACAAATCATTTTCAGGGGTTGTACTGCTAAGTACCTATTATAGCTAGACACAGAGCACCAACATTAAGAAGCAATGGACCATGTTGTACTGGCTCATTGTAGGTATCAGGAGTAATCCACCAGAATGCATCTAGCTTGAACTGTCACATAAAGGAATGGATTATTGTCAGGGTTTTTGCATGTAAATGGAGCTGGTCGTAGAGCAATAAATGCAGGCTTGAAACCAGAAATCAAAATAAAACAGAACGTTCTCCCTGTCCTTCCCTACCTTATTCCTAAAAACCATTAAAGCAACTTCAGGCAGCTTAGAAAGCCACCTCCTGGGAGAGACTATCCTCTTGAGATTCCCCCAATCCATAACAGCTTCCCAAACTGGCAATGAGTCACCTCTCTCTGATTCTGGCAGAGGACCCAGGTTGGTCAGGGACACCTTCCATCATTTGGGCTACTGTTTTAAATGTTCTTTCGTTCTTTTTTCTTGTTCCTATTTGGGAAAAGACCAAAGGTAATGAGATAAAGGAAAAGTCTGATAATGAATCCTCTTAGATAACTTACTAGTTCCTCTCTTTCACTGCTTCTCTATTTAATATGGAATATTGACAGTCAGAGTATGATGGCCCATCCTACAGCTGACCCACTTCATCTTACAGCTGTAAGTCTGCTCACTACAGTTGCTCCTCCTCTAGAATTAGGAATACTAGTGTGGATGTCAATTTACTAAGGAAAAGGTATCTGAGACAGCCAAAGTGGTCCCTCTCTGTGCGTATATGCTACACTTCCAACTTTGCATCATAGATCAAAAGCAAAATGCCAAATAAAAACACAAGTGGTTTACCATATTTTTGAAAGTCCTATCTTCAGGCTGAACTATAATTATGAGCATCTCTCATCAGTTATAATGCTTAAAATGCTGTTAGGAGAGGAAGATGTTAGATTTCTAGGCAATCTACCAAGTTTGAAATAGGATCCTAGGCCCTGGATAGGATGGAATATCAGAGTTCTACTGGGATGGAATATCAGAGCTCTAATCTGGGAAAAGGAAGTTTTCAAGAATAAGGAGAATTCTCAAGGTCCCAACCAAATACCGTAGAACCCAGTTCCCTGGAACTAGAAATCTCTAGAAAACCATGCAGCACCTCACAACTGGGAAAAACTCATGATACCTTCCTGAAGGTCAGTGAGTACAGAGGAGTCCAGAGATTTCCATCAAGCAAACATCCTAGGTAGACAAGATTGATACTTGTTCTGCTAGTTACATGAGTAATGTTCATAGGCGTCTACTAGCAGGTGAGTTTCAGGCAAGCTCAGAGGCTAATTCTCTAGGATGAGGGTTTCACCACCAGCTAATGAGTTGGGCTAGGGTAGGCAGGGATTGACAACAGTAGGAAATAAAAGTTTATGTCTCTTTAAGTAAAATGACCACAACAAATACAATTAGGAAGTCTTAATAATTCAGAGAGTTCTAAAATGTTGCTTTTGGAAAAGAAATCAAATTTCTATTTCAATTAAAATAAACAGATGAATGGATAAATTGGTATATATACATAATGACATACTACTCAGCCATAAAACAGAATGAAACCATGTCATTTGCAGCAACATAGAAGGAACCTGAGGTTGTTATGTTAAGTGAAATAAGCCAGGCACAAAAAGACAAATATCACATGTTCTCACTTTTATGTAGGAGCCTAAAAATTGGATCACAGGGAGGTAGAGAGTAGAAAGATAGATAATAGAGAATGAAAAGGGTGAGCTGGGGGATGTGGAGAGGATGAGCAGAAGTGGGTTAAAGGGTACAAACATACAAATAGGTAGAAGAAATAAATCTAATGTTTGCTAACAGAGCAGGATGACTATAGTTAACAAAAATATATTATACTTGAGTGATAGACACCCTAAATACCATGATTTGACTACTACATATTATGTACATGTAACAAAATTTCAGGTACCCCCTATATTTGTACCAATGAATAAATAATAAAATAAAAATGATTCTTCAAAATGTTAGTGAAGAAAACAAACCATATCTCCCAAAGTCATGACATAGGAAGTATGTTTTCTTCCACATCAAAAATATTTGTTTACATAAATTGACCTTTATAAATTTGACATAGACATCTACTGTCTTCTTTCTCAATTATGAAACTTCCTTATAACCCAAATCCATCTTCTAATCCTTTGTAAAATAATTTTTGTGCTTCTTCATTTGACAGTTATCTGAATACCAATTCACTGAAATGACGCGTTATTTTAAATGTTAGACTTCCACTAGCTTTTCCTGAGCACAAATGTTAACACAAAGAGAGGAAGAAATCATTTTAAGACAATGATTTACCAAATTAAATAAAAGAAAGAAAGAAAAGCAACAGACACACACAAACATTTTAGTGGTTTTTACCCTGAAAATAATTCAAGACTGCACATTTATTTCTGCTTTTATGTTGAAAAAGATACAGCTATTAATATATGAATCATCCCAAGGAATGTTTCCTTTGGAGCAGCGTAAGAAAAGTGAAAGGACTGCGTTTCAAAAGTGAAACTATTTCTACATTTTGGCATGCATGGTCTTTGAGCACTAGTCTTCACCAGTTTATCCACTCCACACCATTAATTGAACCCAAATGTAAAATGTCCCATTTTATTTATCTATCTATGTTTCCTTTTCTTCTTCTTTTTTTTTTTTTTTTTTTTTTTTTTTGAGACAGTCTCGCTCTGTTGCCCAGGTTGCAGTACAGTGGCATGATCTTGGCTCACTGCAACCCCCACTTCCTGGGTTCAAGTGGTTCTCCTGCCTCAGCCTCCCGAGCAGCTGGGATTATAGGGATGTACCCCCATGCCTGGCTGATTTTTTGTATTTTTAGTAGATACGGGCTTTCGCCATGTTGGCCAGGCTGGTCTCGAACTCCTGACCTTAGGTGATCTGCCCACCTTGGCCTCCCAAAGAGCTGGGGTTACAGGCATGAGCCTCCGTGCCCGGCCAAATGTCCCGCTTTCTATCATAAGAAACTTTTTTAAAAATGGGAGTTTCTACCTTCAAAAACCTTACTGTTCATATTTATATAAACTTAATAGCTTTTACATTACTCTAAAAACTAAAAAAAAAAATACTTTAAAATGATCAATTATATTTGTTACAGCAGGTACTTAATTTAAAAATATTTTCTTAAATTAGCAACAATTGGAGTTGATTTTTAAGTAATCAACTACAATACAGAGTTTATTTAATTGGGGTGAAAGTTCCCTTATAAAGAAAAGTTAATTCAGATTTAATAAAGACAGCCAACTTAAAATCTCCCTATTTCTTTGCCTAAATGAAACTATGATTTCAGCCATCTGGACTTCCTGAACGGGAGGTTCATTAGCAGGCAGTAGTTTAGTTTGGCTGTGTACAGAAGGAAATTATATTCTGTAGATCCTACATTTTGTCAACCTTATAAATGGTTCACATATTGTCACAAGCAAAATTAGGTTGTAACACTTGGACTGGCCATATCATTATCAGCATTCTATTAAACTTCACATAGATGATGCCCACTAAAGTACAATAAATAAAATCAGTAGGAAATAATTTTAATCATAGCTAGTCTCCTGGAGCCAGCTATTGAAGGTCAGATTACATAAAGGTACTTTGCCTGTTCAGCTTAAAATACATAATTCCTAAAAGTACAGTGGTAAAAATACTGTTATGCTTCATAGAATGGCACTTAGTCTTCACAATATCTGAAAAGTTTTAAATACTTTTATTCTTCTGCAATCAGCAAGTTTAAGATTTATATTCTGGAATTATTTCTGAAAAATGTGTTAAGAGTACATTTGTCAAATATATCCCATGGTACAGGGTCAAACAATTTGAAATGCAAGATGGTGACCCTACTTGTAATAAAAGGCATGGGGATTGGGGTTTACTGTGACAAAATATAGCTTAACAGAGTTCTCTCTCTCTCTCTCTCTCTATATATATATATATATATAGAGAGAGAGAG
>NC_045441.1:134134015-134157699 GCF_002776525.5 Piliocolobus tephrosceles | reverse complement strand
GCATGCTACTGGTAGTGCCTGGCTAATTTTTTGTATCTTTAGTAGAGACGGGGTTTCACCATGTTGGCCAGGCTGGTCTCAAAACCCTGACCTCGTGATCCTCCCGCCTCGGCCTCCCAAAGTGCTGGGATTACAGGCGTGAGCCACCGCACCTGGCCACATTATATTTTTCTTAATACTCTTTGAAAGTCTAGAATATGCTCTCATTTATTGGTAGGAGTAAAAATATAGCTTTCACACAAGGAGGAAAAAAAACTCAAGTGCTATTTAGGGAAACTATAAGATGTGCTATGCATTTATCCAGAATCTGTACAATTTTTCTTGTCTGGGACACTGGTCATTAATCTTTGCAAGTGGCCAAGTGGAAATCTAACGTGGCATCCAGGCATAGCATCATATTCATAGACTACTAGAAGCACATTTCAAAGATCAGCTTACTGAATCATTGAGCAACTTACTTCCTCTAAAAGAAGTTTATTTTGATTTATATCTGTCAAACTGGCAATGATTAGAGATCTTTACTGAATTACTTTTAGCAGAGTCATCGTTTTTCAAAGCAAGAAAGCACACATACATATTTTGATTGCAGTTGAGAATACCTTGAGAGATATCCGATGTGCACAGAAATGGCATCTTAGGTGTAATCGGAGTTTTAGTAAATCAAGATTCAACTTCTTTTTTTAGTGGCTCAATTCCTCTTCTTAACTTGGGTGTTCAGCTGGCACTGCTCGGTCACCACTAGGAAGGTCTTAAAGAATCACATCAAGTCAGTGATAGCCAAATACTGTGAAACACATCCCATTTCAGGTTGGAGGTGAAGATGACTGCAGACGTGTTTTTTTAGGCACGTATGGTTTATGTGTGTTTGAATTATTATGAAAAATAAACTGAAAAAGTTTCAGGAAACCTAGGTGTAACCCTGATTCCCCTCTTATTAGCTGTGTGGCCTTGGACTAAGCACATGACCTCTCACACTGTAATCTTATTCACTGAGAAACTAGTAATATGGCTTGCATCTACCTACATCCCACCAAATTCCTATAAAGTTCAAATTAAATTATGCATATGAATTTGACATTCAGATTTTAAATGCCATGCAAGGGAAGACTTGATTATCATACCGCTACATTTTTGCCTTTTCACCTTTCAAGTGTCACCTTCCTCTAGTAGTTCAGGATAAGATGGTCTGTCTCATATTGATTCCTAAACTAGTTCACATTTTTGCTCCTGGATTCCTAAGTGTTAACTCTTTGTCTTGGGCTGCACTATACGGCTGGTCTTGTTCTGGGATTCTCTCTTATTTATTTTTTATTTTATTTTATTTTGAGACAGAGTTTCGCTCTTGTTGCCAGGGCTGGAATGCAGTGGAACGATTTTGGCTTACTGAAACCTCTGCCTCCCAGGTTCATGCGATTCTCCTTTGTAAGCCTCCGGAGTAGCTGGGATTACTGGTGCCTGCCCCCACGCCCAGCTAAATTTTGTATTTTTAGTAAAGATGGGGTTTCACCATGTTGGCCAGGCTGGTCTTGAACTCCTGACCTCAGGTGATTCACCCACCTCGGCCTCCCAAAGTGCTGGGATTACAGGTGTGAGCCACCACACTCGCCTGTTCTGGGATTCTTCTACAAGGTGATACTTCCACCAAAGTGGGACCAGTGAAAGGAGTTGCATTTCTCTCTACTTCCCCTGCCCTTAGTTGCTCACATAACTAACTCAAGGCTATTATGTTGGGAGAGTAAGAAAGGTTAGGCCCCATGGAAGAAGGAGTACAACGTACTGCATCAGGGGAATTAGCTCATTCTACAACTGTATTAGGTACCTCAGTTCTTACAAATTTATCACACAGACACACTCTCAGAACTCTCCTTCAGGTTTAGACATCCGCGAACTCATTAGATCATATCACTCTCTTGTTTTCTCTTCCCTTCCTCTCATTTGCAAATTACGTATTTCTATTCAGCTCCTTGCCACCCACCCGAAAGTAGTCCTTGAGCCCCCTTTTCATAATCCCTTCCAAATCATATTAAGTATTAGGTAAAATAGCTTCACTCTTTTCCACTTCTGTGCCCATAACTAATCAATTAAATTTTTGAAATATTTTCCAGACAAGTGTGGTGGTGCATGTATGTTTTGGTGGTTGTTATTTTATAATTACTAAAATTTAGGTAGAGTTCTCACATACCCAAAAAGTGATAAATTAATTATACTTATAAATACTGATATAAAAATACTAAATAAAATCTTACTAAACAAAAATTGGTAGCAATTTAAAATAATAAAATTATGAATCTTCATGGTTTATTCCCAGATTACAAGGATGTATTAATATTAGGAGATGTAAAACTAAGATTTTCCCAATAGAGCTAATGAAAAGGTTATATGATTATCTTCACAGATACTGAGAAGAAATTTGAAAAAACTGAAAATTTATTCTTCATAGAAATTACTCAAAGATGTAGGAAAACTGGATACTTTAAAAGTATTCATATATTGACATAATGCTTGTGTCAAATATAATTATAGAGAATATTTCATATATCTATATGTATAAATACTAGACACATTTTCATCAAAATAGAAAAAAGAATACCTATTACCACCTATAGTATTTAACATAGCACTATATGTGTAAGCCAATATCATTGGAAACAAAAGTCAATTCAAATAATCTAGTGTCAAAATTATGACTATGACCTAGCAAAGATAAGAATATACTGAAAAATTTTTACTAAAAATAAAAGAATACAGTAAGTTATAAAATTTACATGTAGAAAATATAGCCTATATATACACATATATAGCATATATAGCCTATATACATATTTATATAAGCTATGCATAGCATATATGCATATATATGCTATATATGTATATATAGGTTGTAAAATAATAGCCTCACTGCTGCCTTGACTTCCTGGGCTCAAGCAATCCTCTTAACTCAGCCTCCCAAGTAAGTAGCTGGAACTACAGGCACAGCCACCATTCCCAGCTAACTATTAAATTTTCTGTATAAAATAATAGCCTATAGATGAATATATAAGCTATAGATGCTATATATGTATATATAGGCTATTATATATATAAGCTATTTTATATATATATGTGTAAAGTCTAGAAGACACAAAGTGAGAAAAGGTTGTTTACAGTAACAACAAAAAACTTAAAATATCTAGGAATAAACAACAAGGAATATCCATGAAGAAATATTTTAAACACTACTAAAATCTCAAGACAACATTTGAGCAAATGAAAATCATACAATTTTTTTAGGAAGTCAACACACCATGTCTTTTCTGCCAAGTTAATTCATAACTTTGACTTCAAAACCAATAAAAATATTAGTAAGCCCTATTTCAACAACGTTTTACATATACTTTTTGCAGGTTACAAGTCACTACAAGTCAGGGATCTCTTCAAATAAAGTCCATATTTTGAGATTCCTTGGTTACCCCAACCTAAGCATACTGACAGAGCAAATTCATATAAAGGCAGATCCTTGACCAAAAATCTTCATTTCCCCTTTCCATTTTATTCTACTGCCCTGCTCAGAGGCATGGCAGCCTTTTCTGACACCCCTGGAGATTCGGGATGATCTGGGAATAGAGTGGGATAAAATCTAGTATACCATAATTCAATGCACTTAGACCTTTGGTGTTCCAATTTTATTGGGAGTAACAAATCTTATAGAATCCATCCTTGGCCAGGTCCTGGGCCTTAACTTTTTCTGACTGTGTAATGCTATCAAATCAAGGCTCAAGAAAGTTTTATCAGCAACTTCCCCCAAGGTAAAAGTAGATTTAGTGATTATGTCTCTGTTAACATAACTTTATTTATATATTGGGCCTTGGGATTTCTGTCTTTCTGATTCCTCACTGGTTTATACAATATTTTTAAAATATATTCTTCTAGCAATTGTTACTGTTATTAGGTGGAAGCATTAATCTAAGTTTTCTCATCTTTCATTGCAAAAACTGGAGCAGTCCTTAACCATAAAATATGTATTCTGACAAGAATGTAGATAATGTTGATAAATGCTAGGTTAGAATATCTTCAGAAGTATAAGTAATGCCTTTTCATTCTACTTTAGCTATACTCCTGCCACTTGAATAAAAACTCCACTGTGAAGCAACTTAGGGTAGATTACTTTGAAATCAGCATTCTTAACCATAAATGTAGAATAATGGTTTTTGTCCTGTTTTGTAAATAAAGTCTCACTATAAGATTATTAAATTTTTGTTACTAACAAAAATCTGCTACAATTTTTTTGTAAAAACATTACAACTTCTAGGTACCATAAGCATAAATAAATTTAAAAATAAGAAGCTAATTCTTCTCATTAAAATTAAGAGAAAAAAATTCCTATCCCTGTCCTTTGTTTTATACATGTTTATATATATATATGTATATGCCTTATATATAAATATGTTTTATGTATGCCATATATATGTTATATATGTGTCAATGTTTTATTTGTTATTGTGATGGAGTCTCACTCTGTCACCCAGGCTGGAGTGCAATGGCGTGATCTCAGCTCACTGCCATCTCCACCTCCCATGTTCCAGCAATTCTCTTGTCTCATGTCCCAAGTAGCTGGGATTACCGACCCATGCTACCACACACAGCTATTTTTTGTATTTTTAGTAGAAATGGGATTTTATTATGTTGGCCAGGCTGATCTTGAACTTTTGACCACAAGTGATCCACCTGCCTGGGCCTCCCAAAGTGCTGGGATTATAGGCATAAGCCACCGTGCCTGGCTATGCCATATGTTTATATATATATAACAAGGGAAATGGACAGGAATCTTTTCTATTAATTTTAGCAAGAAGAATTAAGCCTCTCATTTTAAAATTTATCATATCAAATTATATATATATATATATGAGACATGGTTTCACTCTGTCACCCAGGCTGGAGTGCAGTGGCACGATTGTGGTTCACTGCTGCCTTGACTTCCTGGGCTCAAGCAATCCTCCCAACTCAGCCTCCCAAGTAGCTGGAACTACAGACACAAGCAACCACTCCCAGCTAACTATTAATTTTTCTGTAGAGACTGGGTCTCACTCTGTTGCCCAGGCTGGTCTTGAACACTAGGCCTCAGCAGTCCTCCCTCCTTAGACTCCCAAAGTGCTGGGACTACAGGCACCAGCTACCACACCCAGTGAATATTTTCTACAGAAAACTGTGTCCCCACCCAAATCTCATCTTCAACTGTAGCTCCTATAATTCTCATGTGTTGTAGGAGGGATCCAGTGGGAGATAATTGAATCATGGGGGCATTTACCCCCATATTGTTCTCATGGTAGTGAATGAGTCTCAAGAGATCTGATGGTTTTATAATGGGAAACCCCTTTCAATTGGTTCTCATTTCTCTCTTGCCTGCCACATGTAAGACATGCCTTTTGCCTTCTGCTATGATTGTGAGGCCTCCCCAGTCATCTGCAACTGTGAATCCATTAAATTTCTTTTTCTTAAAAATTACCCAGTCTTGGGTATGTCTTTATCAGCAACATGAGAACAGACTAATATAGTAAATTGGTACCAATAGAGTGGGGCATTGCTGAAAAGATACCCAAAAATGTAGAAGTGGCTTTAAAACTGGGTAACAGGCAGAGTTTGGAAGAGTTTGGAGGGCTCAGAAGAATACAGGAAAATTTGGGAAAATTTAGAATTTCCTACAGACTTGTTGAATGGCTTTGACCAAAATGCTGATAATGATGTGGACAATGAAATCCAGGCTGAGGTAGTCTCAGATAGAGATGAGGAACTTATTGGAAACTACAGTAAAAGTGACTCTAGTCCCCTGTCCTAATAATCTGTGGAACTTTTAACTTAAAGGAAATGAGTTAGCATATCTGGTTGAAGAAATTTCTAAGCAGCAGACTTGAATCTCTTGAATGCTTTGCTGGGAGTGGTGGCTTGTGCCTGTAGTTCCAGCTACTTGGGAGGCTGAGTTGGGAGGATTGCTTGAGGCCAGGAAGTCAAGGCAGCAGTGAACCACAATCATGCCACTGCACTCCAGCCTGGGTGACAGAGTGAAACCATGTCTCATATACATATATAATTTGATATGATAAATTTTAAAATGAGAGGCTTAAAGCATTCTGTTCTAAAAGGAAAACAGAACATTAAAGTTTGGAAAATTTGCAGGTTGACAATTGTATAAAAAACAAAAAACCATTTTCTGAGGTGAAATTCAAGCCAGCTGCAGAAATTTGCTTAGTAACGAGGAGCCAGATGTTAATTGCCAAGACAATGGGGAAAATGTCTCCAGGGAATGTCAGAGACCTTCACAGCAGCCCCTCCTATCACAGGCCTGGAGGCCTAGAAGGAGAAAATGGTTTTGTAGGCCAGGCCCAGAGCCCCACTGCTGTGTGCAGTCTAGGGACTTGGTGGCCTATGTCTCAGCTGCTCTAGCCATGGCTAAAAGGGCTCAAGGTACAGCTCAGTTCGTTGCTTCAGAGGGTGCAAGCCCCAAGCCTTGGCAGCTTCCATGTGAGGTTGAACCTGTGGATGCACAGAGGTCAAGAATTAAGGTTTGGAAACCTCTGCCTAGATTTTAGAGGATGCATGGAAATACCTGGATGTCCAGGCAGAAGTGCAGAAGTTTGCTGCAGGGGCAGGGCCTTCATGGAGAACATCTGCTAGGGAAGTGCAGAAGGGAAATGTGAAGTTGAAGCCCCCACACAGAGTTTCCCACTGGGGTACTGCCTGGTGGAGCTGTAAGAAAGGGGCCACTGTCCTCCAGGCCCCAGAATGTTAGATCCAGCAAAAGTTTGCACCATGTGCCTGAAAAGGCCAAAGACACTCAATGCCAGCCTGTGAAAGCAGCAGTGAGGGAGGCTGTACCCTGCAAAGACAGACCCAGAGCTGCCCAAGACTATGGGAAACCACCTCTTGCATCATTGTGACCTGGATGTGAGACATGCAGTCAAAATAGATCATTTTGGAGCCTTAAGATTTGACTGTCCTGCTGGATTTCAGACTTACATAGGGCCTTTAGCTCCTTCACTTTGGTCTACTTCTATTTGGAATGGATGTATTTATCCAATGCCTGTACCGCATTGTATCTAGGAAGTAACTTGCTTTTGATTTTACAGGCTTACAGGTGGAAGGGACTTGCCTTGTCTCAAGTGAGACTTCAGACTTTGGACTTTTGATTTAATGCTGAAATTAGTTAAGACTTTGGGGAACTGTTGGGAAGGCATGATTTGTTTTGAAATGTTAGAACATGAGATCTGGGAGCAGCCAGGGGTAGAATGATATGATTTGGCTGTGTCCTCACCTAAATCTCATCTTCATTTGCAGCTCCCATAATTCCCACATGTTATAGGAGGGACCCAATGGGAGATAATTGAATCATGGGGGAGGGTCCCCCCATACTGTTCTTGTGGTGGTGAATAAGTCTCCCCATACTGTTCTTGTGGTAGTAAATAAGATATGATGGTTTTATTTTTATTTTTTTTATTTTTTATTTTTTGAGACAGAGTCTTGCTCTGTCGCCCAGGCTGGAGTACAGTGGCCAGATCTCAGCTCACTGCAAGCTCCACCTCCCAGGTCCACGCCATTCTCCTGCCTAAGCCTCCCCAGTAGCTGGGACTACAGGCACCCACCAGCTCGCCTGGCTAGTTTTTTGTATTTTTTAGTAGAGACAGGGTTTCACCATGTTAGCCAGGATGGTCTCGATCTCCTGATCTCGTGATCCGTCCATCTTGGCCTCCCAAAGTGCTGGGATTACAGGTTTGAGCCACCGCGCCCAGTCGAGATATGATGGTTTTATAAGGAGAAACCCCTTTTACTTGGTTCTCATTTCTCTCTTGCCTGCTGCATGTGAGACCTTTTACTTTCTGCCATGATTGTGAAGCCTCCCAGGCCATACGGCACTGTGAAAAAAAACCTTTTTTTTCAGTCTTGGGTATGTCTTTATCAACAGTGTGAGAACAGACTAATATACTCTGTCTCTTTAAAATGTATGGAAATCTTTAAAACAACGCCAGAGACATTACATGGCTGATTCCAAATTGTCTACAAGACTATACTAACCAAAAAAGCATGGTACAGGTATAAAAATAGACAAATAGATCAGTGGGACAAAATAGAGAACTCAGAAATAAAACCACATATTTACAGCCAACTCACATTTGACAAATTGAAAGAACATATACAGAAAAAAGAACACCCTTTTCAATAAATGGTGCTGAGAAAACTGAATTATCATTTGCAGAAGAATGAAACTGGACACTTTTCTCTCACCATGTAAAAGATCATTCAAAATGAATGAAAGGCTTAAATGTAGGACTGAAACTATAAAAATACTAAAGGAAAACATAGGGAAATCTCTCCCGGACATTGGTCTAGGTAAAGAATTCATGACTAAGACCTCAAAAGCACAGGCAACAAAACAAAAATAAACAAATTAGACTTTAATTAAATGAACAGTTTCTGCTCAACAAAAGGAATAATCAACAGAGTGAACAAACAACCATCAGAGTGGGAGAAAATACTTGCAAAATACGCATCTGCCAAGGGTCTAATATCCAGAATATACAACGAGATCAAACAGCTCAACAATAAAAAAATAAAATAAAATAATCTTATTAAAAGTCGGGCAAAGGGAGGGTTTGAGCAAGATGGTGGAGTAGGTGGTTCCACTGATCATCCCCTCACAAGAACACTAATTTAACAACTATCTACACAAAGAAAGCACCTTTGTAAGAACCAAAAATAAGGTGAGCTATCACAGTACCTGGTTTTAATTTCATGTCTTTGAAAGAGGCACTGAAATATACGAAAAACAGTCTTAAATGGCTAATTCTACCCCTGCCCTATCCCCTGGCAGTGGGAGTGTGGTGCAGAGAGTGATTCTGTGTGTTGGAGAGAGGGAGAGCGCAGCAACTGTGAAGCATAAACTCACTGCTGCTTTGTTATAGCAGAAAGGAAAACTGGACCAAACTCAGCTGATGCCCACTCATGGAGGGAACATTTACACCAGCACTAGCCAGAAGGGAATCACAGATCCCAGTGGATGCCTCACCACTGCAGGCTCAATGTCTCTGGGGTTTCAAATGAACCTGAAAGACAGTTAAGGCCGCAAGTACTGCAACTCCTAGGTGAAATGAGTCCTAGTGCTGAACTGGGCCCAGAGACAGTGGGCTTGTGGGGCACAGGGTAGGAACTGGGAATAGATTTCCTGAGAACTGGCCAGGATAGCTGAGGGAATGCTGGCATTACCCCTCTCCTAAGCCCAGGCTTCATAGCTCATGGCTCCAAAAGAGACCCCTTCCTACCACTTGAGGAGAGGACAGAGAAGACTGGAGAGGACTTTGTGCTGAATCTTGGATACCACCTCAGCCACGGGAGAATAGTAAACCAGTCAGAGTCTTGAGGCCCCCTTTTTAGCCCCTAGGTCCCTGATATTTTTAGTCACACCATGGGCTAGAAGGGAACACACTGCCTTGAAGGAAAAGACCCAGTTCTGGAAAGATTCCACACCTGCTAACTGAAGAGCCCCTGGGCCCTGAATAACCATCAGTGATATCCAGGTAGGACATTCTAGACCTTGGGTGACACTCTGAGACTTGCTGGCTTCAGGAGAGACTCAATGCATTCTCAGTTGTGGTGGCTAAGGGGCAAGATCCCTTCTGTTTCAGAAAAGTGGATGGAAAACTAAAGAGGACTTTTCCTTGCATATTGGATACCAGCTCAGCCACAGGTGGGTAGAGCACCAAGTGGGCTGTTGAGGTCCTGATTCCAGGACTTAGTTCTTGGACAGCATTCTTAAGCCTGCAGTAGGCCAAAGAAGATCTCAGTTCCTGGAAGGATGAGTCCCATCCCAGGCAACATTCACTACAAGCTGACTTACAAGACCTTGGTCCTTAAGGGAACATTGGTGGTAGTCTCACAGTACTCCCAAGGGCCTGTGGTAGCAGTGGCCAAGGGGTAAGGCTCTCCTCTGCCTTTGGAAAGGGGAAGAAAAGAGGAAAGAATGCATCTTAGGGCTGGAGTGTCAGCTCAGCCTCAGAATAATAGAACACCTGGTAGACTTCTAAAGCTTTTGACTCAAGTCCCTGGCTCCTGGATGGCACCTCTGGACCCACCTGGGGCCCAGGGAAACTCATTTCCATGAAGAAAAGGACACAGCCCTGGCTGGCTTTGCCACCTGATGATTTTAGAACTCCATAAACTTCAGGTAAAAAAGGCAGTAGCCACGAAATGGTTCCAGCAAGCCTTGGGTGAGATCCAGGCATGTGCTGATTCAGGTCTGACACAGTGAAGTCCTAGTCATAGCGGCCACAAGGGTGATTGTGTCACTCCACTCTCAAGTTCAGGTGGTTCAGAACAAAGAGAGAGAGCCTGTCCGTTTTGGAGAAACTAAGGGAAAAGAGCAAGAGTCTTTGTCTGATAACCCAGAGAATTCTTTCAGATCTTGTCCAAGACTATCAGGGTGGTACCTCTACAAGTCTGCAAGAATCACAATATTACTTGGCTTACAGTGTCCCCTAAAGCAGATACAGCCTCATGGTAACCTCAAACCAAAAAACGTACAATTGACACACAAAAAGTGAAAAGCGAGAAACTAAATCATATTATAACAGAATATGACCTTTACTGAAATGAAGGCAGGAATGAATGAAAGAAAGAAGATCAGAAAACAGATAACATAAAGGCTGGAGTAAGTCCTTACTTATCAATAGTAACACTGCCTTTAAATGAACTATGTCCAATAAAAAGACATAGAGGTGTCTGAATAGATAAAAAAGCAGGACCCACTGATCTGTCACCTACAAGAAACACATTCCACCTATAAAGACACACATAGACTGAAAATAAAGGGATGGAAAAAGATATTCCATGCCAATGGAAACCATAAAACAGCAGGAGTAACTATACTAGTATCAGAAAAAATAGATTTCAAGACAAAAACTGTAAGAAGAGAGAAAGAAGACCGCGATGTAATGATAAAGTGGTCAATTCAGCAAGAGGATATAACAACTGTAAATATGTATGCACCCGACACTGTAGCACCAAGATATATGAAGCATATATTATTAGAGCTAAAGAGAATGATCAACTGTAAAACAATAATAGCTGGAGATGTCAATGCCCCACTTTTATTATAGGGCATATCTTCCAGTCAGAAAATCAACAAAGAAACATCAGATTTAATCTGTACTATAGACCAAATGGACCTAACAGATATGTACAGAACATTTTATCCAAGGGCTGCTGAATACACATTCTTTTCTTCAGCACATGAATCATTCTCAAGGATACACCATATGTTAGGTTACAAAGCAAGTCTTAAACATTCAAAAAAAATTGAAATATAAAAGTATCTTCTCTGACAACAATGGAATAAAACTAGGAATTAATAATTAGGAATTTTGGGAACTATATAAATACATAGAAATTAAATAATATGCTCCTGAATGACAAGTGGGTCAATGAAGAAATTAAGAAGGCAATTAAAAAATTTCCTGAAATAAATGATAATGGAAATATAACACACCAAAACCTATGGAATATAGCAAAAGTAGTACTAAGAGGGAAGTTTATAGCTATAAGGTCATACATCAAAAAATAAGAAAAACTCCAAATAAACAACCTAACAGTATATCCTAAAGAGCTGGAAAAGCGTGAGCAAAACAAACATGAAATTAATAGAAGAAAGACATTATGAATATCAAAGCAGAAATAAATGAAATTGAAATGAAGTAAACAACACAAAAGATCAATGAAACAAAAAGTTGTTTTTTTGAAAAGTTAAACAAAATTAACAAATTAGCCAGGCTAAGGAAAAAAGAGAGAAGATCCAAATAAACAAAATCAGAGATAAAAAAAGAAGAATTTACAAATGATTCTGCAAAATTTAAAGGATCATTAGTGGCTACTATGAGCAACTATAAGCCAATAAATTGGAATATCTAGAAAAAATGAACAAATTCCTAAATACATGCAAACTACAAAGATTGAACCATAAAGAAATCCAAAATGTGAACTGACCAATAACAAGTAATGGGATCAAAGCTGTCATAAAAAGTCTCCCAGTAAAGAGAAACCTGGGACCCAAGGGCTTCACTGCTGAATTCAACTAAACATTTAAAGAAGAACTAATACCAACCCTACTAAAAGTATTTCAAAATATAAAGGAGGAGAGAACACATAGAATTTTATTCTGCAAGGCTGATATTACTCTGATATCAAAACCAAACAAAAACATAACAAAAAAAATACAGGCCAATGTTCCTAATGAATATTGATGCAAAAATCATCAGCAAGATGTTAATAAACAAATTCAACAATACATTTAAAAGATCCTTCATCATAACCGAGTAGGATTCATCCCTGAAATGCAAAAAGGGTTCAACATACACAAGTCAATCAATGTGGTCTATCATATCAACAGAATAAAGGAAAAAAATGAAATAATTCCAATTGATGTTAAAAAAAGAAAGCAGTTGCTAAAATTCAAGATTCCTTCATGATAAAAAAAAAAAAACTTCAAAAAACTGTAGATAGAAGAACATACCTCTACACAATACAATCCATATAGGACAGACACACAGGTAGTATCATACTGAACGGGGAAAAAAGGAAAGACTTTCCTTTAAGATCTGGAACGTGACAAGGATGCCCACTCTCACCACTCTAATTCAATATAATACTAAAAGTCCTAGCTGGAGTAATTAGGCAAGAGCAAGATAAAAGGGCATCCAAGCTGGAAAAGAAGAAGTGAAATTATCCTTGTGTACATATTATATGATTTTACATTTGGACAAACCTACAGATTTCAGAAACAAACTACTAAACTACTAAAATTGATAAACAAATTTAGCAGTTTCAGGATACAAAATCAACATGCAAAAATCAATAGCGTTTCTATATGCCAACAATGAAGAAACAGAAAAAGAAATCGTAATGTAGCCCATTTTCAATAGTCACAAATAAAATTAAATACCTTCAAATTAATGAAAGAAGTGGAAGTTCTCTATAATAAAAACTAAAACATTTATGAAAGAAATTGAAGAGGAGACCAAAAAAATGAAAGGGTATCCTAAGGGCATGGATTGGAAGAACAAATATTGTTAAAATGTCCAAATTACCCAAGGCAATCTACAGCTTCAATGCAATCTCTATGCAAATACCAATGACTTTCTTCACAGAAATAGGAAAAAAAAATTCTAAAATGTATATGGAATCACAAGAGACCCAGAATAGTCAAAGCTACTCTGAGCAAAAAGAACAAAACTGGAAGAATCACACTGCCTGACCTCAAATTATATTACAGAGCTATAATAACCCAAACAGCATAATTCTGGCATAAAAACAGACATATAGCCTAATGGAATAGAATAGATAATGCAGATACAAATTCACACACCTACAATAAACGCACTTTTGATAAAGGTGCCAAGAACATACACTGGAAAAAAAGACTTTTTTTTTTTTCAATAAGTAGTGCTGGGAAAACTGGATATTTATATGCAGAATGAAATATATCTCCCACCATATGCAAAAATCAAAATAGACTAGAGAATTAAGTCTAAAACCTGAAACTATGAAACTGCTACAAGAAACATTTGGAAAAATCTCTAGGACATTGCTCTGGGCAAAGAGTTTTGGAGTAATACCACATAAGCAGAAGCAACCAAAGCAAAAATGGATAAATAGGATCACATCAAGTTAAAAAGCCTATGCACAGCAAAGGAAACAATTAACAAAATGAGGGGAAAACCCACAGAATGGGAGAAAATACTTGTAAACTACCCATTTGATACTCTTGTCAGAGTGTCAGAGATTAATAACCACAACACATAAGAGGCTCAAAAAACTGTACAGGAAAAAATCTAATAATCTGATAAAAAATGGGCAAATATTTGAAAAAACATTTCTCAAAAGATGACATATAGAAGGTAAGAAGGCATTTGAAAAGGTGCTCCACATTATCGATCATCAGAGAAATGTGAATCAAAACTACCAGGAGACATCATACCACCACAGTTAAAATGGCTTATCTCCAAAAGACAGGCAATAACAAATGTTGGCAAGGATGTGAATAAAAATGTTAATGGTATTATAAATGAGAACATCCACTATGAAGAACAACTTAGACATTCCTCAAAAAACTAAAAATAGAGCTATGATACAATCCAGCAATCCCACTGCTTGTTATATACCCCCAAAACGGATATCACTATATTGAAGAAATGTCTGCACTCTCATATTTGCTAAAGTTCTGTTCACAATCGCAAATATTCAGAAACAACGTAAGTGTTCATCAACAGATGAATAAATTAAATATGGTATATATACACAATGGAGTACTATTCAGCCATAGAAAAGCAAGAGATTCAGTCATTACCAACAACATAAATGGAACCAGAGGCCATTATGTTAAGTGAAATAAGCCAGGCACAGAAAGACAAACATCATATGTTCTCATTTATTTGTGAGATAGAAAAATCAATAGAACTCATATAGATAGATAGTAGAAGGATGATTACCACAGTATAGGAAGGGTAGTCGTGGGGTTGGGGGATGTGAGGATGATTAATAGGAATAAAAACTAGTTTGAATGAATAAATAAATCCTAGTATTTGACAACAAAACAAGGTAACTATAGTCAATAAGAAATTAACTGTACATTTTAAAATCACTAAAAGATTATAATTGGATTGTTTGTAACATAAAGGATAAATGCTTGAGGGGATGGATACCCCATCTTCCATTAGGTGATTATTATACATTGCATGCCTTGATCAAAACATCTCATGCACTCCATAAATATATACACCTATGATGTATACATAAAACTTAAAAATTTTAAATGTAAAAACAAAATTTTAAAAGTGGGCAAAGTTTATCAGTAGACATTTTTTGAAAGAATACATACAAATGGACAAGTTACATGAAAAAGTGCTCAAAATCACTAATCATCAGAGAAACGCAAATTAAAACCACATGAGATGTCATTTTGTCCCAATCAGAATGACTATTACTAAATAGACAAAAAATGACATGTTAGTGAGAATACAGAGATAAGGAAACTCTTATACATTGTTGTATAAGTCAATTTTCATGCTGCTGTTAAAGACATACTCAAGAGTGGGAAATTTACAAAAGAAAGAATTTTAATGGACTTACAGTTCTACTTGGCTGGGGAGGCCCCACAACCATGGCAGAAGGTGAAAGACATGTCTCACAAGGTGATGGACAAGAGAAGAGAGCCTGTGCAGGGAAACTACACTTTTTAAAACCATCAGATCTCATGAGACATATTCACTATCATGAGAACAGCACAGGAAAGACCTACCCTTATAATTCAATTACCTCTCACTGGGTCCCTCCCATAACACATGGAAATTCAAAATGAGATTTGGGTGGGGACACACCAAACCATGTAATTCCACCCCGGCCCCTCCCAAATATCATGTCCTCATATCTCAAAACCAATCATGCCTTCCCAACAGTCCCTTAACTCATTTCAGCATTAACTCAAAAGTCCACAGTCCAATGTCTCATCTGAAACGAGGCAAGTCCCTTCCACCTGTGAGCCTATAAAATCAAAAGCAAGTTAGTTACTTCTTAGATACAATGGGGGTACAGGCATTGGTTAAATACAGCCAGTCCAAATGGGAGAAATTGGCAAAAACAAAGAGGCTACAGGACCATGTAAGTCCTAAATCCAGTGGGATTGTGAAATCTTAAAGCTCCAAAATGATTTTCTTTGACTCCATGTCTCACATCCAGGTCACAATGATGCAAGAGATGGGCTCCCATGGCCTTGGGCAACTACACCCCTGTGGCTTTGAAGAGTATAGCACCCCTTTTAGCAGCTTTCATGGGCTGGCATAGAGTATCTGCTGCTTTTCCAGGCACATGGTACAAGCTGTTTGTGGATCTACCATTCTCTGGTTTGGAAGACATTGGCCCTTTTCTCACAGATCCACTAGGCAGTGCCCCAGTGGGGACTCTGTGGAGGGGCTCTGATGCCACATTTCCCTTTCACACTGTCCTAGCAGAGGTTCTCCATGAGGGTCATACCCTTGCAGCAAACTTCTCCCTGGGCATCCAAGTATTTCCATACATCCTCTGAAATCTAGGTGGAGGTTCCCAAACATTAATTCTTGACTTCTGTGCACCTGTAGGCTCAACACCATGTGGAAGCTGCCAAAGCTTGGGGCTTCCATCCTCTGAAGGAACAACCTGAGCTGCACCTTTGCCCTTTTTAGCCACACTGGAGCAGATGGGACACAGGGCAGTGAGTCCCTAGACTACACACAGCACAGCGACCCTGGGCCAGGCCCATGAAATCATTTTTTCCTCCTGAACCTCTGGGCCTATGATAGGAAGGGTCTCTGCAAAGGTCTCTGACATGCCATGCAGAAATTTTCCCCATTATCTTGCCAATTAACATTTGGCTCCTCATTACTTATACAAGTTTCTGCACCCAGCTTTAATTTCTTCTTAGAAAATGGAGTTTTCTTTTCCGTCACATTGTGAGTCTGCAAATTTTCCAAACTTTTATGCTCTGCTTCCTTTTTGGAACTCAATGCTTTTAACAGCACCTAAGTCACCTCTTGAATGCTTTGCTGCTTAGAAATTTCTTCTGCCAGATACCCTAAATCATCTCTTTCAAGTTCAAAGTTCCACAAATCTCTAGGGCAAGGGCAAAATGCTGGTTGTCTCTTTGCTAAAACATAACAAGAGTCACTTTTGCTCCAGTTCCCAACAAGTCCCTCATCTCCATCTGAGACCACCTCAGCCTAGATTTCATTGTCCATATCATTATCAGCATTTTGGTCAAAGCCATTCAACAAGTCTCTAGGAAGTTCCAAACTTTCACACATTTTCCTGTCTTCTTCTGAACCCTCCAAACTGTTCTAACCTCTGCCTATTACCCAGTGTCTAACTCGCTTCCACATTTTTGGGTATATTTTCAGCAAAGCCCCACTCTACTGGTACCAATTTACTCTATTAGTCCATTTTCACACTGTTGATAAAGACATTCCTGAGACTTGGTAATTTACAAAAGAAAGAGGTTTAATGACTTAACAGTTCTACTTGGCTGGGGAGGCCCCACAATCATGGCAGAAGGTGAAAGGTATGTCTCACATGGCGGCAGACAAGAGAAGAGAGCTTGTGCAGGGAGACTCCCCTTTTTAAAATAATCTGCTCCCATGAAACGTATTCACTATCATGAGAACAGCACAGGAAAGACCTGCCCCCATGAATCAATTACCTCCCACCAAGTCCCTCCCACAACATGTGGGAATTCAGAAGAAATTTGGGTGGGGGCTCAGCCAGACTATATCCATTGTTCATGGGAATATAAATTAGTATAACTTCTATGGAAAACAGTGTGGGGATTTCTCAAATAACTAAAAACAGAATTACCATTTTGTGCAGCAATCCCATTACTGGGTATATACCCAAAGAAAAAGAAATCATTGTATCATAAGGATATATGCACTCATATATTTATCCCAATGCTATTCACAATTGCAAAGACATGGAATGAAATTAAATGTTCATCAGTGAATGATTGGATGTAGAAAACATGATATATGTACACAGTAGAATACTATTTGGCCATTAAAAAACCATGAAATCATATCTTTTGCAGCAACATGGATGGAACTGGAGGCCATTATCCTAAGTGAAACGAGTCAGACACAGAAAGACACATACTGTATGTTCTCACTTACAAATTGGAGCTAAATAATGTGTTCATATGGACATACAGTGTGGAATAATAGACAATGGAGACCCAGAAGGGTGAGTAGATAGGAGGGAGTGGGTGATGAGATATTATTTAATGGGTATTATGTACAATATTGAGGTAGTATATACACTAAATCCAACTTCACCAATACACAATCTATGCATGTAACATAATTACACTTGTACCTCATAAACTTACATAAATGTTTAAATAGGTAAATAAGCCTCTTACCAGGTTTACAACCTATGACTGTCTTTCCCAAAGACTTGGGAACCATCTCTTTAAAAAGAAAATCAAGGTAGATAGCAGCCCTATCTCTTAGTTTCCATGGAAGGATAAGAGCCTATCTTTGGCAGCCTCTCTCCAAATTGCAAAACTTTCTTCCATCACAAAAGCATGAAAAGTTTATTTTTTTATAAAGCCAATTAACTAACACAGATGGTCAGCTAAATTACCAATAAATTTATAATAAACAAATAGTGCTGTTAACTCCTCTTATTTGAGAACTAGTTATTGTTTATCATGAGTAAGCATATACAATTGACATTTCTGCTTGATTACACAAAAGAGTATGATTTATCTTTATCTTTGTAATTTCTCAAGCAGATTGCCTATAATACGCATCTCATTCTGTTTTAATACGTATTCAATACTAATTGTTTTCTTCTCGTGAGAGGTTTTCTGGGTTGGGAAGTGATTTTGCTAATTATATTTTCCCAGTAGTACCAAATTACATCTTAATTGAACTGCTATTAAGTATATAACAAAATAAGGAGTGAGATATTCTTAGAGAAGCTAAAATGTATAAAATAAAATTTATATTGACAGCCAGCTAGAGTATGTTTAACTACTGATGAAATTTAAACAATTGTAGTGCAGCCAGAAATGCTATTTCTTAATATGTATTAAAGGTAGATAAATTTGTTTTGAAATATTTAGAAAATAGATATAACATCATTAATAAATGTGTATACTTATATTTTTAAAGTATTGTCACTTATAATTATTTAGTTTTACAAACTTATAACAGATTTCAACAGAGAAGCAATAAAATGTTTTATATTACATGTTAAATAATGCTGTTATGATTATAAACAATTTGCCAGTTAATAAACTGAGATAAAATATAAGAAAATTGTTTAGTATCATAATGCAAATAAATAACAATATTAAACATTATTTTCATATCCATCCCCGCTCCTGAAGTCACATTTCCAAAATTCTAATTTGGAAAATTTGGACACATATCATTTCTAAATTACTGCATTTACATAGCCTACAAATACAAAAATAAATATTAATATTTTCCTAAACTATATGGCTAAGCTCCAACTGTTCCCATGTGATTATTTTGTTATTACTCAGCTTTTCTTATACTGCTTAAGCTAGCTAACAGCTTACTATCACAGCCTCCATATCATGAAGTTGTTGTTGTTTTAACAACACATATGTGTGCATATATGTATGTGTGTGAGTCATCAAATATTGATTTAGCCATGTTGTCTTAGTCCATTCAGGCTACTATAACAAAAATACCATAGACTGGGTGGCTTAAACCAGGGGTCCCCCACCTCTGGACCACAGACCAGTATGATGCCACAGACTGGTCTGTGGCCAGTTATGAAGTGGGCCACACAGCAGGAAGTGAGTGGCAGGTGAGTAAGCATTATTGCCTTAGCTCTGCCTCCTGTCAGTTCAGCGGTGGCATTCGAGTTTCATAGGAGCATGAACTCTATTGTGAACTGCACATGTGAGGGACCTAGTTTGTGCATTCCTTATGAGAATCTAATGCCTGACGATCTGAAGAGGAACAGTGTCATCCTGAAACCATCCCCCTCTGCCTCAGATCCACAGAAAATATGTCTTTCATGAAACCATCCCTGGTGCCAAAAGGGTTGGAGACCACTGGCTTAAACAACACTCATTTATTCCTCACAGTTCTGGATGCTAGTAAGTCCAAGATTAAGGTACTGACAGAGTCAATGTGTGGTTAGAGCCTGCTTCCTGGTTTATAGATAGCAGTCTTCTAGCTGACTTCTCACAAGACAGAAGGGGAGAAGGATCTCTCTGGGGTCTCTGTTATAAATCCTATCCAAGAGGGCCTCACCCTCATGACTTAATCACCTCCCAAAGACCCTACCTCCTGACATCATCACTTCAGGGGTTAGCATTTTAACATGAATTTTGGGGGGATACACACCTTCAGTCTATAGTACCTGTTGTTTGAGCTTTTTTTAATATAAAAATTTGGGCCCTTCCAAAACTTATAAAGAAAAATTCAGGTACTCATATTTAGCCTTAATATTGTCATCACCTTCATTATATATCCCCGTGTTTATATGTTCAATCATTATCCCAATCACTTCAATATAATTAGGCTAGAGTTACTGTAATTGTGCACAGGGCAATAACTATTTTTGATTGGTGCCTTTAATCATTTCATTCTCCATTTGAAATGGACAGCATTCTTCTATTCTTGGTGTCTAGATAAACCCATCTTTCATGACCCAATTCAAGCTTCACATCCTCCATCTTCCCTGAATATTCTCACCAGTGTAGAGCTCTCTTTACTATTATCTCTATTATGCTTAACAGGATGACATATTGGAAAGTTTCTATTAAACAAAATCCATAACATATTGCCATGCACTATAATTTTCCCATATGCAGATTACCTTTCAAAAAAAAATGAGCTCCTTGAAGTAGCTTACCTTAGATGAGCCTTTTTATCAATATACTATTAATAAAATTTTTTTAAAATGTGATTTAAAAACTTTTTTAAAACTCAGCTTTCCTAGTTTGCCTCTCCAAGCCATTATTCACCATCCTTTATGACACTTAGTGCTTGAAGTTGATGATTCTATAAAACAATTTCAGTATTCCGGGCTATGTAAATGTGACTTTTCTTTTCTTTTTTATTTTATAACAAAGCACAAGAGTTTATTAAGAATTTAAAATACTGTAAATAATACAGTTCACTTCACAGTAAATCAATGAAATCTTTTTATTCTTTTACTTTTCCTTTTTTCTTATCTTCTTTCTTCTTCCTTCCTTCTTCTCTTCCTCCCCTTCCTCCTCCTCTTCCCCTCCTTCTCCTCCCCCTCCTCTTTTCTTTCTCCTCTTCCTCCTCCTTCTTCTTATTCATAATCTTCTTCCTGCTCTTCCTTCTTCTTTCTTCTTCTTTTCCTTTCTCTTCCTCCTTCTTCCTGCTTATTCTTCTTCCTTTTCTCTTCTTCTTTCTCCTCCTCCTCCTTTTCTTCTTCCTCCTTCTTCTTTCTCCTTCCTTCCTCTTCCTCCCCTCCTCCTCCCCCTTCTCCTCTTCGTCGTCTTCTTCTCTTCTTCTTCCTCCTCTTCTTCTCTTCTTCTTCTCCTTCTGCTCCTCCTTCATCTTCTTTCTTTTCTTCCTCTTCCTTTCTTCTTCCTCCTTATTCTTCATTCTTCTTCTTCCTCCTTCCTCTTCCTCCTTCTTCTTCTCCATTCTTCTTTTTCTTCTTCCTCCTTCCTTCCTCTTCTTCCTCCTCCTCCTTCAGGCAAGACAGCCATTAAAGAACAATACAGTTCAAAGGGAAGGACGACAAAGCAAACAGTTATAGAAATGAAGCGCACAGGTTCCTCACTGACAAAAGGCGCTTGCCGCAACAGTAAACCTCTTCATGGTTTGCTGAAAACAAAATAAAAGATTTGGCTTATATTCCCCAGGGAGACACCCAATTCCTTTGGGGACAGCTTTCATAATATACTTCTTGAAAGAACCCAAGGACTCCCCTTCCTGGGATTCGAAACCTCTGCATTATTTGTTGACCCTCCAGAGACTTGACACAGGCCAGCCGTGGGACAGAAGGGCACCAGGGACACTAACAGGTGCTGTGTTTCACATTCAGAACTGTCTGGATTCTTTGCATTGCTACCTTTGATATCATCAGATGATTCAAGAATTGAAAAGTCACTCACATCACAGGAGAGTGGTGACCCTCAAGTAGCTGACTTTTTTAAAAAAATAAAGATGGGAAGGTGTTTTTCCCCTTCCTGATTCACAACTGACATCTACGCCTTTTAGCCAGATTAAACTGGAAGACAACTGAGAGATATCTCAGAAAAATTTCAGTCAGAAGTATAAAAAAGCACAATTAATTTTCCTTAAAGACAATTAGAAAGAAAAGTTTCACTCCTCCACACCCAGTTTTGTTTTTCTCAAAAATCTGCCAGCCAGACAAGATTTTTGAGGTTAATCAGCTCTGTTAACCCTGAGTTGAAGCCATTATCATTTTTCTCTGACATTAGAAACATCCCTTCTAAAAAGTCACCTCTTACTCACTGGGGCTGGGCTTCAGGAAATCAAACGCAGAGGCAGAGCACCTTAGAACCCAATGGTGTGGCATCATTGTAAATCAATTAACTGAGCACAAAATACAACGCCTTGGTGTTCAGACGATATCTGTCCACTCTTTCAGAGGGGACAAGGAATTGAGGGGGAGGGTACATAGGAGAAAACAACACATTTTATGGTCATGAGAAACTGTACTCTAAATCCATGCCCTGTGCGCACAATTCATTGAGACGTTTTAATAAATCTTTTCAACCTTTAAAAACAAACCATCCAGATTATTTTTCAGCTCATGTAGTAAACCCTTGGTTGATCCCAGACTGTTTTTGTTGGTTCTGTTGTGACCGGCCGGGTACACAAGCAAACTGTTCCTGACCATCCTGAGCATTTTCAAGTCCAGTTGCTCTAGGCTGGCTGAGGATTTCAGGCTGTCTAGAGAAGAATGGCGGTGTCCAGGAAGTTCTGAAGGAGCAGACGGGCAGCCTGGGCTTGGTCCTGGCTGGGCAGCATGTGCTAGGTGCTTGCCCACACACTTCAGCTCATCTGCAGCACCCTGGAGCACCAGCTGGGCCTGGCCAGGCCCCTCACCGCACTGCCAGGCCATCCCTGTCTGCTTCCGAGGACCTGGGGCCCACCAGGCGCTCCTGCAGGGCGGCCAGGCTCCACGTCAGCTCCTGGCTCTTGGACAGAGCGCACTGCAGGCTCTTGGTCTGGGGCACAGATGCAGATCCCCCTGCATCCTCCCGCATCCCCCCGCATCCCCCCGCATCCTCCCGCATCCTGCCACGGTCTGTGAGAATGGCCTTTAGTTGGCCTAGTTCTTCCTCAACTCTACTGATCCCCTCCAGGGCAGGAGACGACTCATCAGCCTGGAGAAGCTTCTTCCTCTAAGGCCTACAGGGTGAGCCACTGCGTGTGGGTCTCGTCCTTGAACGCCTGCTCCTGCTGGAGACTCACCAGCTCCCAGGCCTCTGTTTAGAAAGAGGCTTTAAAATAAAATGTGTTAGAACTCTAATCAAGTAATGCACATTCAGTACTTTAGAATTGTAAACCTATGCCTTTCAGTTATCAGTAATGAACACTAAGGAATATTAAACCTACTAGTATGGAAAAGTCCTCAAATGTGTTAGTGAAGTCGTGAAATAAAAGATGTATTAGATGTATTTTTAAAACCAAAAAAAATACAAAAATATATTAGATGTATTTTTAAAACCCAAAATATAATATCTACAATTGTTGGAATGATTCAGTAAACAAGGAATTTCTAAAGATGTGAATTATATAAGATTTACTTAGTGATTCGAACATATAACCGTAATAAAAGTGCTTTAAGTAATGAAAACTTTAGGTTCCTAAACATTTATTGACTACTTATTAAAATTAGTGTACACAAAGTATTATTTAGATTACCATAGAATATGTGGTGAAAGGAAGAGAAGTAAGAATATGGAGATTACACATGGGCCACCTTTGGAAAGTCATTTAATTTTCTTAACATTTTAATCCACAAATTGAGTGTAGAACCAGAAGTTCCATTTTTCTTTTTTTTTTTTTTTTTTTTTTTTTTTTTTTGTTGTGGTTTTCTCTTTTCCCCCGGCTTGGGGCCCGTTCCACCGTCCCCGAAGCCCCGCCCCC
>NC_045441.1:134059307-134133915 GCF_002776525.5 Piliocolobus tephrosceles | reverse complement strand
TTTTTTTTTTTTTTTTTTTTTTTTTTGAGACGGAGTCTTGCTCTGTCACCCGAGCTGGAGTGCAGTGGCCAGATCTCAGCTCACTGCAAGCTCCGCCTCCCGGGTTTACGCCATTCTCCTGCCTCAGCCTCCGGAGTAGCTGGGACTACAGGCGCCCGCCACCTCGCCCGGCTAGTTTTTTGTATTTTTTTTTGTATTTTTAGTAGAGACGGGGTTTCACCGTGTTAGCCAGGATGGTCTCGATCTCCTGACCTCGTGATCCGCCCGTCTCGGCCTCCCAAAGTGCTGGGATTACAGGCTTGAGCCACCGCGCCCGGCCCCATTTTTCAATTGTTGTTGAATCTTTATACTTCATTCTGTAGGACCTTCTTATCCTTTATTTTTACAGGAACAAAATTCAACTTTTTACCATGACATAATAGTTCTTCTGAGGAAGTCATCAAGACAGTAAACCAGGAAGCTGTAGGGTTTTTCCCCTCCCATGAAGACACTAAGTCAACGGCAATATATGGGCCAGAATGTCACTGTGGGGCCAGAATGTCACTGTGAGAACTCTACAGTTTAATGGAGAAGCTACAGCGCCCATGCTATTGTTATCTAAGAAGGGATTCCAGCAAAAAAAAAAAAAAAAAAAGATAAATAAACAAATACAATTTTCCATTTGGCATGGCCTTTATGCTCCTCACCCCATATGGGATACAGTAGAACAACTAGGAGCACACTTCATGTTCTGTGACTTCCCCCTCAGGATGGAAAATGTGGACCATGCATTCAACATTCTGGCTTGTCTGGGAACCACCTAAGGGAATGGTTTTTGTCTTACCTGATATGGAAAATGGACTAGATCTGTGCCAAAGTTTGGAAGCTGCTGAAAACAGTGGTGAGCATCATGTTATAGTTATAGCTCTGCAGACAGATACAAAGGGGAGGAAGAGATCAGAAAAGGTTTGAGAAGTCCCAGACCCTCCAATCAGTGGATTGGTGAAGATCTTTCTCTGTAGGAAGCCAGTGCGCAAAGATGAAGAAACGGTTGTTTTCTCAAATGTTCACATTTTAGCCAAAAAATAAAAATAAAAATTATAAGATATTGAAAGAAACAGAGAAACATAGCCAAACTGAAGAAACAAAACAAAACTTCAGAAACCAACCCTAAGTAAATATAGATCTATAACCTGTCTGAAAAAGAATTTAGAGTAATTGTCATAAAAAAGTTTAATGAGCTAAAAGGCAACAAAAGCAAACAACTAAATGAAATCAGAAAAACAATGCATGAACAAAATGAGAATATCAACAAAGAGATGGAAACACTAACAAAGAACCAAATAAAACTTCTGGGCCTGAAAAATACAATAACAAAGGTTAAAATTTGTTAGACGACTTAAATAGCAAACGTGATCAGAAAGAAGAAAGAATCAAAACAGCTAGTATTGATGGTAATGAGAAGAAATCGGGACCTTTGTGCACTGTTGTGATGGTAACACGGTTCCATCATCATAGAAAACAGTATGAAGGTTTCTTAAAAATTAAAAATAGAACTACCATATTGTGTTAGTCTGTTTTGTGCTGCTACAACAAAATACCTGAGACTGGGTAATTTACAAAGAACAGAAATGTATTTTCACACAGTTCTAGAGTCTGGGAAGTCCAAGATCAGGGTGTCCACATGTTTGGTTGTCTGGTGAGAGCTGCAGTATCTGGAGGAAACACTGTGTCCTCATGTGGTAGAAGATGGAAGGACAAGGTAGCCAATGCTGTGTGTGCCACAGTGAGGCCTTTCTTTCGCACACCCACCCCTGTGAAAGTTCTCTGCCTGGCCCCTGAGGTTGTCCAAGACATCCTTTGAAATCTAGCTGGAAGCATCCATGTCTCTACAGCTTGTTCATTCTGCCTACTAGCAGAATGATTGCCACATTAACATGTCCAAAGTTTATAGCTTGTACTTTTGGAGTGACAGCCCAAGCCACACCTGAGCTGGCCTATCTCGGAGCTAGGGCAGCAGAGAAGTACTGTGCCAAAATGTGAGAAACAGAGGCTGCCGTGGACACAGAGGCCCCAAGATCCCACAGATGTCCTGAGTTCTTCCCCTAACACTGTTCTGCCTCCAAGGCCTTGGCCCTCTGGGCCTGTAGGGGGCATGGCAGCCTCAAAGATCTCTAAAATGCCTTGATGCTCATTCTTCCATTGTCTTAATGAGTAGAACCTGATTTCCTTTTATCCATACTAATACGTTTGTCAAAAAGTTGCCTGGCCAGACTCTTAATTTTTCTTTTTTTTTTTTTTTTTTTTTTTTTTATTATACTTTAAGTTCTAGGGTACATGTGCATAACGTGCAGGTTACATATGTATACATGTGCCATGTTGGTGTGCTGCACCCATCAACTCGTCAGCACCCATCAATTCATCATTTATATCAGGTATAACTCCCCAATGCAATCCCTCCCCCCTCCCCCCTCCCCATGATAGGCCCCAGTGTGTGATGTTCCCCTTCCCGAATCCAAGTGAGCTCATTGTTCAGTTCCCACCTATGAGTGAGAACATGCGGTGTTTGGTTTTCTCTTCTTGTGATAATTTGCTAAGAATGATGGTTTCCAGCTGCATCCATGTCTCTACAAAGGACGCAAACTCATCCTTTTTTATGGCTGCATAGTATTCCATGGTGTATATGTGCCACATTTTCTTAATCCAGTCTGTCACAGATGGACATTTGGGTTGATTCCAAGTCTTTGCTATTGTGAATAGTGCCACAATAAACATACGTGTGCATGTGTCTTTGTAGTAGCATAATTTATAATCCTTTGGGTATATACCCAGTAGTGGGATGGCTGGGTCATATGGTACATCTAGTTCTAGGTCCTTGAGGAATCGCCATACTGTTTTCCATAATGGTTGAACTAGTTTACAATCCCACCAACAGTGTAAAAGTGTTCCTATTTCTCCACATCCTCTCCAACACCTGTTGTTTCCTGATTTTTTAATGATTGCCATTCTAACTGGTGTGAGATGGTATCTCATTGTGGTTTTGATTTGCATTTCTCTGATGGCCAGTGATGATGAGCATTTTTTCATGTGTCTGTTGGCTGTATGAATGTCTTCTTTTGAGAAATGTCTGTTCATATCCTTTCCCCACTTTTGGATGGGGTTGTTTTTTATTCTTTACCAGGCCAGGCTACACATTTTTAAAACCTTACATTCTACTTCTCTATCAATTATACATTTTATCTTTACATTATTTCCTTCTTCTTTCATTTTATTATAAGCAATTAAGAGAAGCCATGCGGAATCCTGAACACTTTGGTTCTCAGACATTTCTTCCACTAAATATCCTAACTCATCACTCTTGAGATCTGCCTTACACAAAGTCCTAGAATGCAGACACAATTCAGCCAAGTTCTTTGCCACATTATAACAAGGATGGCCTTTCCTCCAGTTTCCAATACCTTGTTCCTCATATCTGAGAACTCATCAAAATAATCTTTATAGTCATGGGCATATAAGTAATTTCTAAGACAACTGAAGCCTTTTCTATAGCTTTTTCCTTCTGAGCCCTAACCAGAATTGCACTTAATGTTCCATTTGTGGCAATTCAGTCATTTTCTAGTATTTACTTCAAAACTGTTCCAGCCTCTACCCATTAATTCAGTTCCAAAGCTGCTTCCATGTTTTCAAGTATTTGTTATAGTAACACCCAACTGTTGGTACCAATTTCTGTCTTAGTCCATTTTGCACTGCTACAACAAAATACCTGAGACTGGGCAACATAAAATGTTAAGAAGAGAAATTATGTTTCTCACAGTTCTGGAGAATCGGAAGTCCAAGATCAAAGTACCAGCAGGTTCAACAATCTGGTGAAAGTTGCACCCCCAAGAATGGCGAAACACTGTGTCTTCACATGGCAAAAGGCAAAAGGGCAAGCTAGCCAAATGCTGTATGAAACCTCATTTATAAAGGCTTTAATCCCATTCGAGAGGGAAGAACCCTTGTGACCTAATCACCTCTTAAAAGATTCACATCTTAATACTATTACATTGGCAACACCTGAAGTTTGGAAGGGACACATTCAAACCACAGCACATATGACCTAGCAATCCCAAGTCATTGTATGTATTCAAAAGAATTGAAATAATTAATAGCCTACCAACCAAAAAAAGTCTAGGACCAGATGGATTCACAGCTGAATTCTACCAGAGGTACAAGGAGGAGCTGGTACCATTCCTTCTGAAACTATTCCAGTCAATAGAAAAAGAGGAAATCCTCCCTAACTCATTTTATGAGGCCAACATCATCCTGATACCAAAGCGTGGCAGAGACACAACAAAAAAGAGAATTTTAGACCAATATCCCTGATGAACATCGATGCAAAAGTCCTCCATAAAATACTGGCAAACTGAATCCAGCAGCACATCACAAAGCTTATCCACCATGACCAAGTGGGCTTCATCCCTGGGATGCAAGGCTGGTTCAACATATGCAAATCAATAAACGTAATCCAGCACATAAACAGAACCAAAGACAAAAAACACATGATTATCTCAATAGATGTAGAAAAGGCCTTTGACAAAATTCAACAGCCCTTCATACTAAAAACTCTCAATAAATTCGGTATTCACGGAACGTATCTCAAAATAATAAGAGCTATTTATGGCAAACCCACAGCCAGTATCATACTGAATGGGCAAAAACTGGAAGCATTCCCTTTGAAAATGGCACAAGACAGGGATGACCTCTCTCACCACTCCTATTCAACACAGTGTTGGAAGTTCTGTCTAGGGCAATCAGACAAGAGAAAGAAATCAAGGGTATTCAGTTAAGAAAAGAAGAAGTCAAATTGTCCCTGTTTGCAGATGACGTGATTGTATATTTAGAAAACCCCATCATCTCAGCTCAAAATCTCTCTAAGCTGATTAACTTCAGCAAAGTCTCAGGATACAAAATTAATGTGCAAAAATCACAAGCATTCTTATACACTAGTAACAGACAAACAGAGAGCCAAATCATGAATAAACTTCCATTCACAATTGCTTCAAAGAGAATAAAATACCTAGGAATCCAACTTACAAGGGATGTAAAAGATCTCTTCAAGGAGAACTACAAACCACTGCTCAGCGAAATAAAAGAGGACATAAACAAATGGAAGAACATACTATGCTCATGGATAAGAAGAATCAATATTGTGAAAATGGCCATACTGCCCAAAGTAATTTATAGATTCAATGCCATCCCCATCAAGCTACCAATGAGTTTCTTCACAGAATTGGAAAAAACTGCTTTAAAGTTCATATGGAACCAAAAAAGAGCCTGCATTGCCAAGACAATCCTAAGTCAAAAGAACAAAGCTGGAGGCATCACGCTACCTGACTTCAAACTATACTACAAGGCTACAGTAACCAAAACAGCACGGTACTGGTACCAAAACAGAGATATAGACCAATGGAACAGAACAGAGTCCTCAGAAATAATACCACACATCTACAGCCATCTGATCTTTGACAAACCTGAGAAAAACAAGAAATGGGGAAAGGATTCCCCATTTAATAAATGGTGCTGGGAAAATTGGCTAGCCATAAGTAGAAAGCTGAAACTGGATCCTTTCCTTACTCCTTATATGAAAATTAATTCAAGATGAACATTATTCATCCTTAAAAAGGAAATAAATGCTGTCCTATGCTACAACAGGGATGAACTTTGATGACATTATGCTAAGGAAAATAAGCCAGTCACTTAAATATTAGACCTAATACCATAAAAACCCTAAAAGAAAACCTAGCTAATACCGTTCAGGACATAGGCATGGGCAAGGACTTCATGTCTAAAACACCAAAAGCAATGGCAACAAAAGCCAAAATTGACAAATGGGATCTAATTAAACTAAAGAGCTTCTGCACAGCAAAACAAACTACCATCAGAGTGAACAGACAACCTACAGAATGGGAGAAAATTTTTGCAATCTACTCATCTGACAAAGGGCTAATATCCAGAACCTACAAAGAACTCAAACAAATTGACAAGAAAAAAACAAACAACCCCATCAAAAAGTGGGCAAAGGATATGAACAGACATTTCTCAAAAGAAGACATGCATACAGCCAACAGACACATGAAAAAATGCTCATCATCACTGGCTCAGAGAAATGCAAATCAAAACCACAATGAGATACCATCTCACACCACTTAGAATGGCAATCATTAAAAAGTCAGGAAACAACAGGTGCTTGAGAGGATGTGGAGAAATAGGAACACTTTTACACTGTTGCTGGGATTGTAAACTAGTTCAACCATTATGGAAAACAGTATGGCGATTCCTCAAGGATCTAGAACTAGAAATACCATATGACCCAGCCATCCCATTACTGGGTATATACCCAAAGGATTATAAATTATGCTGCTATAAAGACACATGCACATGTATGTTCATTGTGACACTATTCACCATAGCAAAGACTGGGAATCAACCCAAATGTCCATCTGTGACAGACTGGATTAAGAAAATGTGGCACATATACACCATGGAATACTATGCAGCCATAAAAAAGGATGAGTTCATGTCCTTTGTAGGGACATGGATGCAGCTGGAAACCATCATTCTCAGCAAACTATTGCAAGAACAGAAAATCAAACACCGCATGTTCTCACTTATAGGTGGGAACTGAACAATGAGATCACTTGGACTCAGGAAGGGGAACATCACACACCGGGGCCTATTATGGGGACGGGGAAGGGGGTGGGATTGCATTGGGAGTTATACCTGATGTAAATGACGAGTTTATGGGTGCTGACGAGTTGATGGGTGCAGCACACCAACATGGCACAAGTATACATATGTAACAAACCTGCTCACTGTGCACATGTACCCTAGAACTTAAAGTATAATTAAAAAAAAAAAAAAAGTAGGATCTCAAACAGACATTTGCACACCCATGTTCATAGCAGCACTATTCACAATAGCCAAGAGGTAGAAGCAACCTCAATGTGCATGGACAGATCAATGGATAAACAAAATGTGGTCTATTCATACAGCAGAACATTATTCATCCTTAAAAAGGAAATAAATGCTGTCCTATGCTACAACAGGGATGAACTTTGATGACATTATGCTAAGGAAAATAAGCCAGTCACAAAATACAAATACTGTATAATCCCACAAATAGGTGGACTCTAACATAGTCAAATTCCCAGAAACAGAACATAGAATGTTCGTCAGCAGCAGCTGGGAGGAGGGATGAAAGAGAAGTTGTTGTTTAATGAGTATAGAGTTTCAGATTTGCAAGACGAAAAAGTTGTGCAGGTTTGTTTTCACAACGGTGGAAATATACTTAATGCTATGGGACTGTACATTTGAAAATGGTGAAGATAAAAAATTTCACTTTATGTTTTCTCTTTTATGATAATAATAATGATATAGTCTCTTTGTGAGCTGTCTCTAATGTATTTGGCAGTTTTAACCTAAAATCTTCCCATCCTCCAACTACACTGAGTGGTTGTTTGAAGACATTAATTCTTCCATGATTTCCCACACACTCTTTTCTCCACATGAAGTGCTGTGATGTGTTTACTCACATTTTAAGTATTCTTCTTTCTGAACTAAAAGCCGTTAAGGAATCATATCAGAAGCAGGACAAGGAATAGGGAAGAAAAACAAGAAGACAAGAAGAAACAGGTCCAGATGGTGCTATTGCCAAGTGTCAAGTACCCTCTTTGTTGCTGAAACCCAAACTTTTTACCTTAGTTTAATTACCCTTCCATAAGTTGGTCCATGGTTACAAATTAGCTCCACTTTCTGCTACTCTTTCCTCCTCTCTTTTCTCAAATGTGCTTTCCTCTAACCACATTTAATTTCTCTCCTGAAAAAGCCACCTTTTTTTCTCACATACTTTAGCAATGCTTTTAGATATGCTGGGACACTACCAACTCCTTCACCTGAGAAATTCCTACTCAGATGTTAGTTTACATGTATTTGCCTTTATAAAGTCACATTCAACATACCACGTCTTAGGTTCCATGTTGCTGCCATCGAGTTCCACATTGTTCTTGTAGTACTCAGGAATCTTGAATTACAGTGTTTCCTATCGATTGGAATCACCCATTTATTTATGTTGAATAGTATCACACATTGTTAGAGCCTCAGTACTCAACAAAGTGTGTTGAATTAATGAATAAATGGATACATCAATAATCTGCTTGTGATCTGAGGAGGGAAAAGGAAAAAAATTCCCCAAACCCATGCCTTCGGAGTAGAGATTGACAAGATGAGAGGATAATGACAGCAGAGTTAAGAGAGTGACTGAGGAGGTTCTGCTTCCATTTAACATGTGGAATTTTACCTAAGAAAATTATTGCCGCTCTGACAAGAAAAAGTTGGATATCTTATGAAATCCTGATTATTTTAAGCCCATCAGAGAGCCGATGTCACAAAATACCAAATGAACTAAGAAAAATGACAGCCCCTCCTAGAAAAATAAAAGGACATACAAGAGTTTCATCTTTGGCAGACATGACATAGAAGAGGGAAGTCACCACAGAAACAGGTGCAGTGGTCCTTCCTGACATGTGGTTTCCCTCTCTCCGGTTTCAGTTACTCAGGGTCCAGTACAATCAGATATTTTGAGAGACAAAGACCACATTCACGTACCTTGTATTATATTATGTTAGTATAATTGTTCTATTTTATCAATTATTGTTAGTCTCTTATTGTGCCTAATTTATAAATTAAACTTTATTGTGGATATGCATATATAGGAAAAAAAACACAGCATATATAGGGTTCAGTACTGTCCCAGGTTTCAGACTTCCACTGAGGGTCTTGGAACATATCCCTCGAAGATAAGGTGGGACTACTTCAGAAAGAAAGCAGCTGAACTTTTAACACATATTTAAAGGCCACTTGTAAGCTTGCCTAGCATTTTAAAAGCCCTCAAAAACACAAACAGGTGTCTGCAATCTATGTCAACTGGCGTTCTTGAGCCATTACTGAGTGCTCATGAGAAAGACTAGATGCAGGGTGGTAAAAATTTAGAGAGACCTCCTTTTTTTCTTCTTCTTCTTCTTTTTGGAGTCTCGCTGTCACCCAGGCTGGAGTGCAGTGGCACGATCTCTGCTCACTGCAAGCTCTGCCTCCTGGGTTCACGCCACTTTCCTGCCTCAGCCTCCTGAGTAGCTGGGACTACAGGCGCCCGCCACCATGCCCGGCTAATTTTTTGTATTTTTTAGTAGAGACGGGGTTTCACCGTGTTAGCCAGTAGGGTCTCGATCTCCTGACCTCGTGATCTGCCCTCCTCGGCCTCCCAAAGTGCTGGGATTACAGGCTTGAGCCACCGCGCCCGGCCTAGAGAGACCTCCTTTAAGAAACATTGTACTGGTTCTAAGACTAAGGATGGAATAAGAAATCCAAGGAAAATCCTCTCACTCCCTGGTCTTCACTGTATGTATAGTGGCTGACAGCTGCCCCTGGGGAAGAAACAGGAGTGCTGAGAGATGTGCTCGGAAACGTAGCTACGGAGGGCTGCCTAGGCCTGAGGGTGAAGAAGGAAGTGAAAAGGAACTCTCCCACACGCTAGCCCTATGATAGGTATGAGGCAACCACTGTCTACCACTGGCAAATAGCTCTGGACAAGTATAATGCTGCAGCTTGCTTTGGTTTTTTAACACCCACTAGTGGCTATGATGGAGTAACAAGCACCAGATTTACTCTACTAATTTAATAACAAAACTGGTTACAATATATAAAACCACTAGTTTACAGACTTTTAGGAAGCCACAACACAGAACTTTAATCTTTTGTAAGAGAGAAAATGAATGAGATGAACCCCACATTTGTCTCAACTTTACATTCTGAACCTTGGAGCAGGAAGGGAAATTCCAAACAGAGCACAGAATTCAAAGGATCTGAGGTGAGTAGATGCTGTAAGGCGGACTTCAAGAGAAGAGGAAGCCATGCAGACAAAGGACTCTAAAATATCTTCTGAATGTCCCCTAAGTTTTTGCGGACTAATAAGAAATGTACATGAAGAGTGAAACTCCATGAGGTTAGGAAAAGAAGGCTTGTGGACCTGAGTCCTGAATGGTTTCCAGAATTTATACAGGATAGGGATTCCAGAGAATCACAGTATGATGTTTTCTTGTCACTGGTCACATTCACTAGTGACAACAAATCAGCACATCTGAGTAATCAAAAATATATATATATCACTAAAGACCACACTAGATATGCCTTACCTAAGCTTAAAAGCAAGTCCAGAGAGGAATAAAATGAACCACAAATATCTCAGCTGCTGATCAGAACAAAGCTTAATATGCTTTACAGAAACAATCAAATTAATTCCAAGTAACGTAACTGCAACCCACAATAAAGGGCAAGACCACGAACAGGAATACAAACATCACATACATCTAACGTCATAAAAGTTAACAGTTACATTCAAGTGAAAATTCACAGACATGAAAAATGCAAGAAAATATGACAAATAATGAGGACAGAATTCAATCTATTGAAACCTACCCAAAAATGACACAGATGTTAGAAACAGCAAACAAGGATATTAAAAGGTACTTAACTGTATTCCATATGTTCAAAAAGTTAAGCTAAGATATAAAAATGAACCAAATTGAACTTCTCGAAATGAAAGTCACAATGTGTGAGATAAAATCAGCAACAAAAATTCTAGATAGGACAGCAAAGTATTAAACATTGCTGGTAAACAAAGTTACGAACTTAGAGACATAGAAATAGAACAATTCAAAATAAAACACAAAGAGGATATAAAGCTCTCAAAATAGTAAACAGTATTAGTGAGCTCTGAGACAACTTTAAATGACTGCACACACGCACACACATATTTAAACGCATATTATAAATTGGAATAGTGAAAGAAGAGGACTGAAGAAAGACAAAAATATTTGAATAAAAAACCATTAATTTTGTTAAGTTTAATAAATATTATGAACTCATAAATTCAAGAGGCGCAATGAACCTGAAGAACAAGGAAATTCAAACACATAATGCCAAGACACTTCCCAAATTGGTTAAAAAACATTGATAAAGGTTAAAATGTAAAAGCAGCCATAGAAATGGAAAAGTTGCATACAAAGCAACAAAATAAGAATGGTAGCAGCTTTCTGTTTCTGAACAATGTAAAAGTAAAGACAGTAAACAACACCTTTAAAGCACTGAAAGGAAAAAAAAAAAAAAAAAACTTGTCATCTGAGAACCTTATACCTAGAAAAAAGTAGCTTTCAAAAATGAGGTGAAACCATGACTTGTTTAGAATGCTAAAGAATGAAAGCATTTACCAACAGTGAATTTCTGTTGCACAAAAATGTTAAAGCCAGTTTACCTGGCAGAAAAAAAAAAAAAAAAAATGATATTAAATGGTAACTTGTATCTACATAAAGAAATTAACATAGGTGATCTTCTTCTTATTACTATCTCTAAAAGATAATCAACTGACTAAAACAAAATAATAATACTGAATTGTTAGGTGTATAACCTATGTAGAAGTAAAATGTATGGCAACATAGCACAAAGGCCAGGAGGGAAGAAATGAAAGTATACAACCACAGGGTTCTTATATGTGAAGTAGTATAATTGCTATATTATCACTTGAGAGTAGACAAGAATAAGTTAAATCTGTAGAATATGAATATGTAATTAATAAAATTAAAAACAGAGTTATATTGAACAAGCAAAGAAGACAAAATATACTCATTATAAACATAAGATTAATCCAAAATAATTAACTCACAAGAAGGCAGAAAAGAAGAAAACAAAAAACATATCTGATAAGAAAAAATCAGAAAGATGGTAAATTTAAACATAATCAAATAATCATTATAAATATTAATTGTCCAAACACCCCAATTACAAGGCAGATATTATCAGGTTGGATTTAAAAAGCAACATTGAACTATATATTGCCCAAAAGAAACCCACTATAAATATGAGGCTCAAGTAGGTTTAAAGTAAATGGACTGAGGACTTCAGTTTCAGTATAAACATGTAGTGAACTGAAAACCTCACTGTCCTTACAACAAAATAAGAAAGATGGACATGCAGCAAATTAACGATCTTTCATGGACTCATTAAAGAGTTAATGTCGTAGGACAAACGGCCATCCTGAAAAGAGACAGAAACCTCCAGGGAAACATAGAAGTCAAGCATTTGTTTACTGGGCAAAGAAGCTACTACCGGGTGCCATGTAAGTCAGTAGAAACTACAACAAAAAATTCTTAGGAATAGATCATCTAGAGTGAAAACATGAAACCCCCAGGGCCTGAAGCCTTGGGAAGTTCCTCTCCATTTTGGAGGATTTCTCTTCAGACTTTTATAGGCAGAATAGGAGAGAAACTGGAGAAAGGTCCCCCGTGGTACTACTTGGGGAATGTGGAAAGCAATCATTGTAAAATCTGTCCAAACCTTTGTCCTATATGAAGCAAAAAGCTCAGTCTTCAGGGTAAAGGATACCACCTGAAAGCATAGGTAAAATTCCATATCAGCTAACGGAAGGCAGCTCTAACCAGCTTCAATATCCCTGTATCACCTAAGGTCACAAAAAATCTGTTATCTTCAGTTGAGAGTACTTCTAAAACAAAGGCTGAGAACCCTGGAGGATTTCTATTCCACCAGGAAAGGGATGCTTTTGAAGACAGAACCCACAAGAGTCAGGCCAAATGTGCACTCTAAAGATGGAAACTTCATCAGAACACTCAGCCACCATGTTAACAAGCCTCCAGTGTAGCTGGGAAAACTACGTAAAGGAAAGATCAAAAACCAAGGTTGCTAGGGTAATTTGGAGCCTCTAGTGACCACAGCAATAACATACATCAAATGTAGCACTCCTAAGTAGGTTAATATAAATCTATACACTAAAGGTCTATGTACCTCATTATTTATTTCCCTATATTTGTGAAACCAAAAATAGCAAGGCATGCAAAATGGCAAGAAAGCACAGTCTGAAAAGACAACACAATTATTGGAGCAAGACTCAGATATGACACAGAATTGTAATTATGCAACAAGGAACTTTGATTAATACATTAGAGGTGTTTATGGGAAAGGTAGACTACATGCAAGATTAGATAGGTAATTTCAGCAGAGAGATGGAAACTAAAAAGAATTAAATGGAAAAGATAGAAATATAATCAATTTCTGTGGAATCCGTTGTAATGTCATTTTTGTCATTTCTGATTGTGTTTTTTTGGATCTTCTCTTTGTTTTCTTTGTTGTTGTTGTTAACCTAGCTAAACTCTTGGTTTTACTGATCTTTTGTATGGACTTTTATATGGGTCTCAATTTGATATGGTTGAGCATGGAATATGTTTGATGTATGGATGAGAAGACTGTATATTTTGTTGCTGTTGGATACAGTACTTTGTAGATCTGTATTACAGTCTGAATGGTCAAGTGTCAAGTTTAAGCCCAGAATTTCTTTGTTAGTTTTCGGCCCCAATGATCTGTCTAATACTGTCTGTGGGGTACTAAAGTCCCCCCTATTATTGTGTGGCTGTCTAAGTCTTTTCATAAGTAAAGAGCAACTTGTTTTATAAATCTGGGTGGTGCTATGTTGGGTGCATATATATTTAGAATAGTTAGGTCTTCTGGTTAAACTGAACCCTTTATCATTATGTAGTACCCTTCTTTGTCCTTCCCAATTGTTGTTCATTTAAAGTCTCTTTTATCTGATAAAAGAATAACAACTCCTGCTCTTTTTTGTTTTTGTTTCCTCCATCCCCTTTGTTTGAGCCTGTGAGTGTCATTACATGTGAGTTGTGTCTCTTGAAAACAGCAGTTAGGTCTTGCTTTTTTATTCAGCTTGCCACTCTATGTCTTGTTTGTTTGTTTGCTTGTTTGAGATGGAATCTTTCTCTGTCTCCCAGGCTGGAGTGCATTGGCATGATCTCAGCTTACTGCAATTTCCGCCTCCTGGGTTCGAGCAATTCTCCTGCCTCAACCTCCTGAGTAGCTGGATTACAGATGCGTGCAACCACGTTCGTCTAATTTTTTTTTCTTTTAGTAGAGACAGGATTTTGTCATGTTGGCCAGGCTGGTCTCAAACTCCCAATTTCAGGTAATCTGCCCACCTTGGCCTCTCAAAGTACTGGGATTACAAGTGTGAGCCACTGTGTTCGGCCCTCTATGTCTTTTAAGTGGGGAGTTTAGACCATTTACATTCAGAGTTAGTATTGATATGTGAGATTTTGATCTCCAGACAAGATTATTAACACCTCTATGCATATAAATTAGAAAATCTAGAGGAAATGGATAAATTTCTGGAAACATACAGCCTACCAAGATTGAATCAGAAAGAAAGTGAAAACCTGAACAGATCAGTAACAAGTTAAGAAATTGAATCAGTAATTTAAAAACATATATTGGCCGGGCACGGTGGCTCAAGTCTGTAATCCCAGCACTTTGGGAGGCCAAGACGGGTGGATCATGAGGTCAGGAGTTCGAGACCATCCTGGCTAACACGGTCAAACCCCGTCTCTACTAAAAAATACAAAAAACTAGCCGGGCGTGGTGGTGAGCACCTGTAGTCCCAGCTACTCAGGAGACTGAGGCAGGAGAATGGCGTGAACCTGGGAGGCGGAGCCTGCAGTGAGCTGAGATCTGGCCATGGCACTCCAGCCTGGGTGACAGAGCGAGACTCCGTCTCAAAATATATATATGTATATATATATATCTCAACCAAAAAGACCCCAGGACCAGACAGATTCATTGACTAATTCTACCAGATGTACAAAGAAATGATACCAATCCTACTGAAACTTTTCCAAAAAAAATTGAGGGAGAGGTGCTTCTATCTCATTCCATAAAGCCTGCATCATCCTGATGCCATAATCTGGCAGAGGCACAACAAAAGAGAAAACTTAAGGACAATATCTCTGATAAATTTAGATGCAAAAATACTCAACAAAATACTAGCAAGCCAAATCCAGCAGCATATCAAGAGTTAATTTCCCATGATCAAGTGGGCCTTTTTTTCCTGGTATGCAAGGTTGGTTCAACATACTGTAATCAATAAGTGTGATTCACCACATAAACAGAATAAAAAACTATATGATCATTTTTATAGATACAGAAAAAGCCTTCAATAAAATTCAACATCTCTTCATGATAAAAATCCTCAACAGATTAGGCATTAAAGGAAAATACCCCAAAATAATTACAGCCATCTATCACAAACCCACAACCAACATCAGACTGAATGGGTAAAAGCTGGAATCATTTCCTTTGAGAACTAGAACAAGACAAGGATGCCTACTCTCACCACTCCTATTCAACATAGTACTGGAAGCCCTAGATAGAGCAACCAGACACGAGAAACAAAAAAAAAGGCATCCAAATAGGAAAAGAAGAAGTCAAACTATCTCTTTTTGATGACAATATGATTATATATATAGAAAACCCTAAAGACTCTGCCAAAGACTCCTGGAATTTACAAATTCAGTAAAGTTTCAGGATATAAAACCAATGTAAAAAAATCACCAGCATTTTTATAAAACAACATTCTAGCTGAGAACCAAATTAATAACACAATCCCATTTACAATAGGCACAAAGAAAATGAAACACCTAAGAAATTCATCTAACCAAGAAGGTGAAAGACCTCTACAACAAGAACTACAAAACACTGTTGAAATAAATCAGAAATGACACAAATGAATGACAAAATATTCCATGCTCATGAAGTGGAAGAAACAATATCATTAAAATGGCCATACCTGCCAAAGCAATTTACAGATTCAACATTATTCCTATCAAAATGCCAACATCCTTTTTCACAGAATTAGAAAAATCTATTTTGAAATTCATTTGGAAACAAAAACTGCCTGAATAGCCAAAGCAATCCTAAGCAAAAGGAACAAAGCTGGAGGCATCGTATTATCCATCTTCAAACTATACTGTAAGGCTACAGTAACCAAAACAGCATGGTACTGGTATAAAAACAGATACATAGACCAAAGAAATGGAATAGTGAATCCAGAAATAATCCTGCACATCTCTCACCATATATGAAAATAACTCAAGATGGATGAAATATTTAAATCTAAGAGCGCAAAATATGAAAATCCAAGAAAATCTAGGAAATACCCTTCTCAACATAGGCCTGTGACCTAATTAAACTAAAGAGGCTTTGCACACAACAAAAAATTACAAACAGAATAAACAGCCTACAGAATGGGAGAAAACATTTGCAAACTATGCATCTAACAAAGATCTAATACTTAGAATCCACAAGGAACTTAAATCAACAAGCAAAATCAAACAGTCCAATTAAAAATTGGACAAAGGGGCAGGGCGTGGTGGCTGACACCTGTAATCCCAGCACTTTCGGAGGCCAAGGTGGGCGGATCACAAGGTCAGGAGATCAAGACCATCCTGGCTAACATGGTGAAACCCTGTCTCTACTAAAAATACAAAAAATTAGCCGGGCATGGTGGTGGGTGCACAAAGTAGCTTTTCTGTGATACTTTAAATAAATTCTGTCTTTTCGAAATTTTCTTAGAATATCATACAGTATTGACAATAATCCAATCATATAACTTGAAGTACATGAATTTGTATCTTACTATTTCTCAAGCAGTTTTCTTTAGAACTCCTAGATATGAGCATATGTCAATGCAAACCATATCACTTCCATTTTTGTTTCCAAATGTTTAAATTTTATTGTGTTTATGTTTAAAATACCATGTTAACAACAGAGTTCATATTTACGTAAAATTATATCAAAACAATATGACCCAGGCTTGAGTAAAAATTAATGACTTTCCTAAATGTCATAAATAGAATGTGTTCCTTCAGAAACACATTTAAAAAACTACAATTGGGTTTTATGATAAATACTGTTTTATGTAAATTATCAAAAAATTCAAAATGACAAATATAATTCAGCGGAAAGTGAACACCTTGCCTATATTTTATTCACACTAAGGAGAGCAGATTGACCAGCAATACTCAACAGTTTTGATAATGTCCTTGTAGCTGAAAGTAAGAGGTAAACCTACTAAAACTTGATAGTAATAAATAAAACTGGCCACAGTGCCGTCAGGTTATACAATTATGCCTAGTTTTTCAATGACATCTCTCAATTATTAATCTGAGTCCAGCTTACATTACATTTTAAGATATATTTGCAGTTTTTCAGGAAAAAGTTTCAGGACTTCAGGTGAAAAGTAGTCTGTAGTCTTCTTGCTGCTACAATCTTTACGCTCATTTCTCTGTCACCTCATATGCCTAAAATAGTCTTGTATTCCTGTTCCCCTGAAAGTACATTAACTGATCTCTTCTGAAAATTCAAGTTGTTAATTTGATTCATAGAGAGCATCTTTCTACACAATGAGCTTCTTGAGGCAAGGAACTTGTACCACTCCTCAAATGAACACAAAGAATAACCCTTTAGTAAACATTCAATAAACTAATTATAAATTATAGAAGAGACCAACACATATTTATTGCTCAAATGAAGAAACTGAAGACATTGGACAATAAAGTAATTGCTCAAGCTCACAGATAGTTGATGACAAAAATGGGACTAAAAACTTGTTTTTCCAATTTCTATCCTAATGTGTTCAAAAATTCTATCCTGCAGCATATGCTTTTTTGCATACATTTTCTTAATAATCAATGGGAAACCCTCCTTCAGTAGATAGTGACATACGAGGGTACTAACCTCATTTGGAAAAAAAATTAAAAGTATTATTAATCCCTGGTCAAGTCAGATTTATTTTCTTCTCCCAAAGCAGCCCTGACTTGAGGGAAAAGAGAGTGGGGAGGATACATTTTTAAAGAGATCATATTTGCTTTGGAAGGAATCCATCAGAATGTTTAAAACACTCAACCCCATACAGGGATATTAGTTCAAATATGAAACTTTTAATATAATAAATAAAAGAAGAAGAGTAAGCTCTGAAGCTGATTTTTCCTGTATTCTAGTAATTGGTCCAGTTAACTGTTGGATGTTTTTGAATATAGTTACATCATCAAGCTATAAATATATGACTTCATCTTTCCTGTGGTAAAGAATTGTTTATAAATCTGCTGGAGACAGCTTATACTGTTACATCTATCTCAAAGGCATGCTCTTTCTCTTTTGGGGTATATAGAATTTTTGAAGGTTCAGAGTCAAAGAGTCTTGAAAAACTGAAGATCATCTATAGGTAGAGGCAAGAGCAAATATAACTGATGTAATAGAAAGAGCTTCTGCTTTCTCATTTTAGCCCTCTTTCCTAACAGCTCTGCCCTTAGATTTTACATATTCTCTTCCAGCCTACATCTTATGCTCAGTTATTTCATATTATCCATTCCAGAACAATCAATTTCCTTGCATTTTATCCTGTTAACCTACCAGCTGTTTTCACTGCTGCCTTTCCAAATGCAGTGGACAGTTAGAAAAGTTAGATAAAACAAACAAGAGTCCAGCAACCATCATAATATTCTGATAAACTCCACCACAAATTAATTTCAATCATTGTATCTCTGCAGTCCCCTGGTTCCTTTATACACCTCGGTCTTCTGAAGCTGTGTCTGAGATGGTGATTCTTCTTCCAGTGATTTATTAAATGCAATGCCCTCAAGAGAAAGAAGTGAGAAACAGCATAAGGAAGAGGAAAAATATCCAACAAGAATGTGTTTCCACCTTCAGGCTAGCTGAAGTCTGATCCCACGGCAAAGCTCTGGATCATTAATTGCACCCACAGAGTTGGTTCCACCTTAAGTCAAGAAATAGCACAATCTGATTCTCTTTTTTAGCCTCCAGGCTTATGCTGAAATTATCTCATCAAAGATCAACTACCTAAGCACCAAACTCAATGATATTTTCCCAGTTTAAAATCTCCTATATGGCACTTAACACTACTGATTAGCTCATTTTCAAATTCCTCCTCTTGGGCAAAATGATATGAACAAAATTGTGTATTGTCTTGGCTTAGAGAATAATTATGGAAAAACAGCATATTTTTATTTACGTTTTAAATAAAATCTTCTCTTCTCAAATACTTCTACAGTCTGCAGAATAGAGACCACTCCCTGATATTTCTTGGTATCCTTAATGTCAGCAGAATTTGTGATGCTGGGAATAAAAACTCAGTACATACCTGTAATGACACAAAATATTTCTTAATAAATTCAACACAAACAGTATAAGAGGCATATGCTGCTTAGCTTTTCCACTGGTTTTACAAACTATTATATAGGAACTGTTTTCTGTCCTTAAAATAATCCCTGGGCTACTCATTTAAATGGAAAGTCCCTAGGAAAATCACAAGGTACAAACTATGGGAGGACAGGAGATATACATACCTGTCGTGTATCTCGTCAATTAATAAATCCAGTATCAACAGTGATAGAATACTTGGCTACTGATAAAACACAAGAATAAGCCAGGAAGAAGAGAGGCTGGGTAACACATATATGCAAAAATACACATATATTTACATACATTTGCATACTGTACATGTGCACACCTTCCAGAGCCTACTGAACATTTTCCCATGTAGATGGTGTCCAATAAATATTGGAATAAGTGTGGAAGAAAAAAAGGAAATGGATAGGGAAGAAGGAAAGGAGGAAGGGACGAAGGGAGGAAGGGAGGGAGGAAGGGGGGGGGAGGAAGGGAGGGAGGGAAAAGGTGAGCTTCCTTATTTTCTCCACAATTCTAAAATATGTTTGGCTAATTATAAATTTCCTTATGAAAGTTCCACAAGAAACAAAGTCAACTGCCTTTAAAGTTTCTTTTATAGGAGTTAAATACTATCTATAGTTGGATTGTTATATTTTAAATTCTTGTCCAAAAAATGTTAATTTTTCTTATAAAGATAACATCCTTTCATCCACACCTTAGGATTTGATGTGTAGACAGGTTGTTCTTACTTTGACTGAAAATTAAACATAAATTAGCCCTAGAAATAATGCCTTAAAAGTGCAGGTTTGGAAAAACTAGCTTCAGCCTCTTTAAACACCCTCATTTTTGCTGGATTATTTACTAATATCTCACACCTGACCATGATATTTAAGGTAGATCTCAGTTTACCAATATCAGCATATCTTTTGCAAACTCCTGGGTAAGAAAACTATTTCTTCTTGTGGCTTAAACTACGCAAACTCCATAGAAGTCACTTGAGGGATAAATGGACTCTAATAATACCATTCTTACCCACTCACTTTTATGGTCATAACTGTATTTAAAAGTCAACGTGGCTGTCACTGATCCATCTTGGCTCATCCTCCATATAGTCAATCTTGCTGCTTTAAACCATCAGTATCTGTAGTGCAAATAAGTCAAGCAATAGGAATAGGGAGTTCAGCATTTCATTGGCTGTCTAAATCAATCATTTTTGAACATGAATAAGTCATGCTTAAATGGATGGCTTCAGCCTACATTAGGAAGCACTTGTGTGAGGAGAAGGTTGAAAAATAGAATAAATTCAGGTTCAGGGAAGCCACATTGCATTCTCCTTCAGCCAGTCTCATTTTTTTTTTTTTCTTCTACTAAAATGATAGATATAGAATCGTTTTAATACAAATCCTGCTTAAGTCTCCGGAAACAGATTTAATAGAACAGCTTGTGATATTCCAGCAGAGAACTCGTTAAGGAAATTCAAGATTCTGAAGTCAGAATTACATTGCTGGCTTTCAGAACACAAGGTGATCGATGGGAAGGTCTTGCTTTTCATGTTTACCAGCAGGCAGGTGTATTTCATTCTCTTGATCCCTTAAAGAACAGCTGAAGGATTTTTTTCAGCGTTAACTTCTCTCTTTTCAGTTCCACCATCAATCTGTAATTTATTTCAGGAAGTGTTTTTGCTGGGCATCTGTCGCTGTGAGTATTTCACTGGTTTCTTTTGAAGGTCACACCTTTGTATTTTTCTTGTCGCCAGAGTTGAGATTTTGCCAAGAGGGTTGGGTTATGTGCCGAGGGATCAACCTACATTTCTGCAGTTTCACATTCTCCAAAGCCTCTGCCGTATTTCATTGCACATAATACAGGAAAACTTTACTGTCCCAAAAGAAACCTTAACCATCAGGAACATAGCTGAGGAGTTAAAATTATGAGAAAAACAAGACTTCTATGCTGTAATATGTGTCCTAAACTAATATACGTAATGTTTACAGATATTTCCAAAATTCTCATTCAATGTTCTCCTCCTCATATTTCAGACTAAGTATCAATAAGTCTAGTTGTATAATTTCCCATTTCCTATCATATTAGATACATCAAACTAGACAGCCTGTGAAAGTCAGAAACTGTACAGGAAGAAAAGTTGGAGACATTTAAATTGGAAAAAGTGTAATTACCTATCAATAGGGGGAAAACTAAATAAAGTTCACAAATTACATAATCTCTATATACTAGAATACAATATAGCAAAGGAACTGCATGACCTACAGCAGAAGTCAGCAAACTTTTGCAGTAAAATATCAAATAGTAAATATTTCAGGCTATGTGGGCCATACAGTTTCTGTCACTATTACTCACTTCTGCTATGGTAGCACAAAATAAGTCACGGACAATCCAGAAACCAAGCCATGTTCCATGGCTAATACCCCAATAAAACTTTATTTACAAAATCAGGAAGCAATCTCAATTTGACCTGCAGACTGTGGTTTACTAACCCCTGTGAAGAATTAGGTGAAGAAATACAAACAAGTTTCAAAACATAATTGGGAATGAGAAAAGCAAGTTCCAGAATGATATATACAGAGTGACATATTAAAGTATGAAAAGATGAAATACTTTAATATATGATATTTGTGGATCCACATACTTATCCTAAAAGCATAAGAGCATGAAAAAGTGACAAACACCATATTCAGAATAGTGATTAAGTCTGGAGGAAAAGCTTATGAAATAGAAGAAAAAAGGAAGGTCAGTAACTATATCTATATATATCTATATATCTATATATAATGACTTTTTTTTCTTAAACTTTGTGTTGACTGCAAAGCTGTTCATTACATTAATCTCTATACATTTTTATACACCTAAAATATTTTACAATCATAAAAAATAGGCATTTTAATTCATGTAACATAACATGCTCGGGCAGTTTAATAGGTTTAAAATTAACTATACAACTTAGTATTTCAGAGCTTATCAACATTTTGCCTGAAAAAAATGATGCACATATTAATAATTATAAACCCAAGATGAAAATGCAAAAATTCAGTTCAGTACAGACTTTAGTTGTGGAATCCAAAAGTATTTCAAATATATTTCAGAGAAAAAAAATATAATGTCAACACATTGAGCTAGAATGTTTTGATGCTTATAGTACTCTGTTATTATAATCTCATATATGAAACATCTCTTCTTTGATTTGCCTAATAGTTTTGTTATCTTTCAGTTTTTCTAATCCAGTCAATGCTATTTTAAGACATACATATATTTGTACTCTGGTATGCCCTCAAGATTTCAGGGAGTCCTTCCTTGACTACTCTATAAAAGTGACTTCTTCCCTCATTGCCTTATATGAAAGTGACTATATAAAAAGTAGCATTGTGCAGGCTCACTTACTTAAGTGTCTTCTTAACAGATGTTTTAAGGTTTTAATCAAAAAAAGCTGGTAACTGGCAAGTCAAGGGATTTGTGAAAGTTATTCAGTGTTACTTGCCTCAGTAGTATCTTAAATACCATTACCAGGTAACACAATCAGTAACCAAACACTATTAGGGATGATATGTGGGGAAGAAATATTTTCTTCTAAATATGTGAGTTTAAGAATTGTTCTCAAAGGTATAAAATTTCTTTCCAGTTACTGAGAACTATAATAACAAACTTACAGAGGTTATATCCTTATAGGAAAACAATAAACTACTTTTCATATACGTATATTTTAACTATAGTAATCAAAAAAGTGTAGATAAAATCTGAATTTCTCAAAAGGCGATTGTCTATGCACGCATATTCCATTATTCTGTCAGTTGAGAACCTAGAAGCAAACAACCACCTAATAGCAATAAGCACACCTAGCACCTAGAGTTTAGTTCTAATACCATTCTCCAATTAAAAAAAAATAAAAAATTAAAAAATTAAAAACTAGAGTTCAATTCCTTAGAGAAATAGCTGAATCTAAAACTGGGGCAGGAAATATACCAGAAAATCTTGAAGCATTTTACAGTGCCAGGAAGAAAGGAAGTATATGAGCAATGCACACACACACCCCACCCACCCACACACAGTCATGGAGGCACGTTGAAGGGACAGAGGAACCAAATGAAATAGCTCTCAACTGCCAAAGACAGAGTAATTCAGGAAACAAAGTAAGTAAATTAGTATTGGATTGTCCCAACAGAGAAAATAAATATTTAAGGATCTGCATTAATATTAAAATAATTAAGCTAATAAATGGGAGAAAAAGGACAAATTTCCCATGCAAGAGGATTCCAAATAATTTATGTAGATACGTCCCTGTCAATGAGATGGAGCATCACTCCCTACTCTTTAATTCTGGGCTGCTTATAATAATTTTCCAAAAAATACAAATTGGAAAAGGAGAAGGAAGAGTAACTTTGTGGTAGAGAAACCTGGCAAACACTCCCTCAGTCAGGTGATCAAGGTTAACTTCAACCATGATAAGACATGTTGATGCCATGTACTCGATATGATGTGGTTACGATGGCACTTTTAACTTTGTTGTCGTTCTCCCAGGAACACGATCCCCCCTTGTAATCATGAGAGAAGCATCCAAGAAATCTAAATTAAATGACATAGCACAAAATAACTGATCAATATTCCTCAAAACTGTCAAAGTCATCAAAATCTAGGAAAAGTCAGAGAAACTGCGAGAGTGAAGGGGATCCTAAGGATATATGGGGACTAAATGGAACATAACCTTGGATGGGATTCTAGAACAGATAAAGGACATTAGGTAGAAACTACAGAAAACTGAATGGCACATGGATTTAGTGATTTATCAGTAATGACTCCTTAATTTTAACAAATGTGCAATACTGACGTAAGATGTTAGAAATAGGAGAAGCTGGGCATGGAGTTTATGAGAACTCTCACAACTATCTTCACAATTTCTTCTATAAGTCCAAAACTTCTCTAAAGTAAAAAGTTTATTTTTAAAAAAACGGAAATTGTGAAAAAAGTTTATTTTTGTGATTTAAACATGAAATTTATTGTACAAACATAATTTAGCTGTGTTAAAGCAAATCTCCTTATGTATCTTACACTCCTTTATTTTTACCATAGCATTTATCATCACCTGACATACAACCTACTTATTACTTGGGAATAAGAAATATGGAGGCAGAGTTTCTGTGTGTTTTATTTAGTCCTATACCTCCTTCATTATATCAGTTAGCTATCATCGATTAACAATCCACACCAAAACTTAGACATTTTCAACGGCAGCCATTTTTACTTCTCTCATGTCTATGGGTCGATAGGCAGTTCTGCTGATCTGTGCTAGGTTTGGCTGATCACTACAGGGTTCATTCATCTGTCTTTGGTTAGCTGGCTGCTGGGCTGGAGACTAGCTACTCTAAGGTGGCCTTAGCTGAAATGATACATTAAGCATTAAAGATTTTTGTACGGATTTGTATTTTTACTTCCTTGGCATCCCCTTAGCCATGCTATCAATGTCTCTCCCATACTCCTGCTAAGCTGTTTTTTTCTAGTCCTCCTTAACCATTTATTTTCTATGAGAGACATAAGAAAAAAGAGAACACTGTGTCTCAGAGCTGTTTCTATATGTCAAGGGCTTATGTTTTTTATTACATTGGAGTTACAGCATGTGTGTAGACTTTAAATGTAAATACACAAATAAATATGTGAAAAAATGCATCTCACATTAATATAGTTTGGATGTTTTTCCCTTCCAAATTTCATGTTGACATGTAGTCCCCAGTGCTGGAGGTGGGGCCTGGTGGGAGGTGTTTGGGTCATGGGAGTGGATTCCTCATGAATGGCTTGGTGCTTTCCCTGTGGTAATGAGTTCACAAGATCTGGTGTTTAAAGAAGTCTGGCACCTCTGCCTCTCTTTCTTGCTCCATGGATATGATGGCTCCCCTTCCTGCCATGGTTGTTTCTTGAGGCTTCACCAGAAGCAGATGTTGGAACCATGCTTTGTGTATAGCCTGCAGAACTGTAAGCCAAATAAACATCTTTTCTTTGTAAATTACCCAATCTCAAGTGTTTCTTTTTAGCAATGCAGACAGACTAATACACGCATTCCCACAGCAGATCAGCCTACATGTGTTCTCATAGTAGTGGCAAGAGGTTGAAAAAGGAAACAAATGTAGAAGCATTTTTTTAAGCCTGTACCAACATCAACTTTGCAGGTGTTTGATTGGCCAAATCAAGTCACATGGCTGTGGAGTTATAATAAAAGAAAAGGGGTGAGGAGCAGGGGAAGGCACAAAGAAAAAGCAGATAAGCTATATCTGTCTGCCTTTCTTCATGGTCCAGGGTATGTAGCCTGCATTCAACTAATCGCCAAACACCTGCAAGTTAGCACACTGCAACCTTGGTGTTATCAGCACCGCACAAAGCCCTCTTCAGCACACAGTCCAAGCACAATTCTGCCTTTCCAGGTTAATTTTAGAGTAAGTTTGTCAATTCCCAGAAATTAATTTTGATTGATACTGTATTGAATCTATAGATTCGGGGGCTAATCAACATCTTTACAATATTACAATCTATGAGCAGAGATTATCACCTCATTTATTTAATTCCTCTTTAATAAAGTTTTGTAGTTTTTTGTGTAGAGGTTTTTCACAGCTTTCACTCAGTTTTTTCCTAGGAATTTAATGCCTGTTGATGCTTTTATTTGTCAAATCTTATTAAAATTTTATTTTCTATTGTTGTCTGATAGTGTAATATATTTTAAAACTTATTTATTTTAAAATGTATTCTTATATGTTGGCTCTACATCCAACACATATGTTAAATTCACTTTTTAACTTTAATTGTGCATTCATAGATTCTTTCACATGTTTTAAGTACACAACTATATCACCTGTGAATAATGATACTGTTTTTCCCTTTAAAATAGACAGGTATTTGACCCAGATTCAATTTTGTCTTTTTTCCCTATGGTAACAATGGCCTTCTGGTAATCTTTCATTCATTGTCATCATTATTCAATTCATATTTAATCAACAATTCTTGCCAGTTACTCCGAAATGTCTTCTACATGCATTCCTTCCTTTCCATTCTATAGTCACTGCTGCTCTGTTTCTAACCAATGCTTTCATGTACCAGTATAATAGTTTCCTAATCATTCCTTCTACATCATCTCTTCTTTTCTTCACTTGTGATTGACCACTTCATTAAATTATCCTCTAATATATCACACCAACCACTGCTTCTTTGCCCCAGTATTTTACTGATTCTTTGCTCAATGAAAAGTTCAAATTTCTCAACCTAGTATTTAAAGCCTTAAAAATGTAATCTAATCCTAAGATTGCAACTCTTTCACCTTTAAATCATGCAATAGGTCAAACTATTTACTTAATTCATATCTTCAAAATCTTGAATTTCCCCTTTTACAAAACATGGCTCCCTTTATCTCCCTCTACTTAATATCTATATTTCCCTTTCTCTTACAAATGCTCTCTACCTTTTTTAATGCTTATAAAAATTCTTATCCATCCATTTCACATGGAATTTAATTAGGCACTGCTTTTTAATCTTACTTGATGTTTCTCTTCAACTAATACTGTAGCTTTTATGTCTCTTGCTTTCCCAAAGCGAACTATAAGATTCTATGACCCAGGATTCAGCAAACACTTAATCCCTACTATATTTCAGGCATTATGGAGACAAGGTACCTATTTTTATCACAAACACTAACAGCAAGGCAAATAACAAATAAATATCTAAATAAGACATTTCCAAATTTTGATAAAGAGTACAAGAAAAATAAACAACAGGATATGATACAACAAGTGGGAGAAGTCAACTTTGTGGTCACTGAAAAAGGAATCTCTTAGGGGGTGGTATTGGAATATGTGTCAAGAAAAACATGATAAATAAGAGCCAACCATAATATGAGCTGAGGGAGGAGCATTCCAGGCATAAAAAATGGCAATTGCAAAGGCTCTGAGGTAGGAAAGTTTTGTGTGCCAAATAATCAGAATGGAGAACAGATGTCTGGAGACTACTGGAGATTGTGAGCCATATGAGATAAAATTGGAGAAGGATACAGGCCTATTAACATGCTTGAAAGAGATTAAAAATGTCTGAATTTTTCCTAAGAGAAATGAGAAGCCAATCAATTGATATAAAACAAGGGAGTAACATGCTTTCTTATGCTGTTATGTATGACCACTGTGGCTGATATGTGAAGAATGGATTTGGGAAGGGCTGGAAGAGAAGCAGAAAGATAAGATCTGAGGCTATTTTCACTTTTCCAGGTGAGAGATAATCCTAGCTTGATTTGGGTGGAGGCAGTGAAAATAGAGATGAGTAAGTAGATGGATTTGAGAAATGGTTTTAAGGTATAAAGAACTGGATACCAGTTGAGGAAAGAGCCATTTTTATTGAAATTACAGAAGACTTGGAATAGGACCAGTTTGTGATGGGATGTTGCGGCTCCATTTTTTACAAGTCTAAAACTATTGAAACTCCCTATTGTTAATTAACTATGAGTTGATAATAAAAGATTTAAATTATCAGTAACAGAAGGTATTTAAGGCTGGGAGACAAGATATCATCTAGAAGACCAAGTAGTTAGAAGAGAAGAGGGACTAGGACTGGCCCTAAAACATTCCAGATTTAAAAGATCCGATAAAAGAGTGGCCAAGAAACAACACTGAGAAGGATCAGCCAACAAGGCATGAGAGAAGCCAAGAGGGTGTAGTATCACAAAAGCCAATACGGAGAGTATGGATTTACGTGTATGTAAAAAACCTGCACTTTCTACACATGTATCCTGGAACTTAAATTAAAATTAAAAAATAATAAATAATAAATAACAAAGTAAAAATAAAAGTAAAGAGTGTTGAAAGAAAGAGGAAATAGTGGGCTGGGTTGGATATTCCTGAGAAGCTAACAAAATAAGAAAAGGGTCCCCATAGATTGTGGCAACACGAAAAAAAAAAGTGATGATTTTATTCAGTATATTTGAATCATTGGGATGGAAGTCAAATTGGATGGACTTAAAAGATGTGAGAAGTGGAAGACAGTGACGATAGAACACAGTTTTAAGAGATTTTTCTATAAAAAAGGGAAAAATACGTGCTATTAGCTGAAGGGTTATGTGGTGTCAAAGGACATTTGAGGTTTTGTTTTTCTTTTGGAGTAGTTTTTATTTATTTTAAGACGGATAGTTTGAGAGCATGTGTGTATGCTGATAGGCATGAAATGGTTGAGCAGACCGGGCTCATGATATATGAGAGAGAATCCATGAGTGAAAAAGTGATGTTTTAAAATACTGTTGAAGTGATCTGACCCTGGGCCTTCAGGCTCATAAATAGAGCACACTCCTTATTGTCCATATTAGCAAAGAACTGGGTCAGCACAGATTGACAAAACTTGGCATAGCACCAATTCCCATGCTGACCATGAATCTCAATCTTCTCACTTTTCCTTCACCTAATTTATTTTACATCCATAGATGTTAAAAGTTATAAAATGTATGTCACATCATCCTATCTATAGTTCCCTTATGAAATGAAACTGTCTTTAAAAAGAAAATGGCCAAAATTATATAATGAAAAGAATGAAGAAACAGTAAGTATTGTCAATTCACAAGTTTACAAACCAGTTTGTTAGAAATATTCAAAAGTTGATTATATACAATGCTTTTAAGATGGTGGCTGTTGGCTGAAGCATGGATTAAGCATCACTGGTGGTGAACAAGTGATTTCACAAGTGATATACTAAGGCATGGAGAGGAAGGGAGCCACAGCTGGAAGGATGGGGCCATACTGGTGGAAAAGTCAGGGAGGGGAACAATGGATAGGAAGGGAACAAGTGGAATAGGAAGAAAGTCCAGAGGCCACTGAAGTTTTTTCTGATTTATTCTGCCGGATCCAGCAGTGCACACAAGCAGACAAACCACACATATACATCAGCTTGTGCCAGCTTCCTGACTGCAACACTGCTTTAGAGCTTTCAGGGCACACCTAGGCCAGCTGAGATTAGATGGCCAAAAAGCAGCAGAGCAGCACCAGTATAAGCAAGGTCAGCTCCTGGCAGCCAGTGCTGGAACCCAGATCTAGTGCTTTCAGAAGGCAAGGGTCAAGTCCTTGTGTCCACTTTACCTTTCTCAGAGGTAGATGAGTTGAGCTGTTACAAGTGAGGCTTGAGAGTCTATTATCACTGAGCTCTAGTCTTGCCTTTGAGACTCACAAGCTACAGGAGGCTGTATGTATCATGTCACCTTGCTGAGAATCAATGAAATGGTATGAATAAGAGAACTAATCAATGAGGTCATGAGTGTAGTGCCTGGCTCATTTTTTAAAAAACAGAACCCTGGGAGTAAATCTTTGCCTCCAGTCATTCAATTCTCCAATAAATAAATATAATTGTTTTAATTACCTGGTTATTAACATCAAAAATTGTTTCAAATATCCAGAACATAGTGAATGTGTTGCTGACAAGACTGGGACTTACTAAATAGCCACACATTCTGAAGAACAGACCCAGAATCTTTTTCAGATGATGACCTCTTGAAATAAAAATGTGTTGAATAAAAACCACTTATAGAGAGTCCAGAAAAAATGCACACCTAGATCCACCTGATCTTCAACATGGCCAACCAAACCGGCAATGGGAAAAGGATTTCCTATTTAACAAGTGGTGCTGGGATAACTGGCTAGCTGTATGCAACAGAGGAAACTGGACCCATTCCTTATACCATATTCAAAAATAAACTCAAGATGGATTAAAGACTTAAACATAAAACCTAAAACTATAGAAACCCAGGAAGATAAACTAGGAAATATAATTCTGGACATAGGACCTGGCAAAGATTTCATGATGAAGATGACAAAAACAACTGCAACAAAAGCAAAAATTGACAAATTGGATCTAATTAAACCAAAGAGCTTCTGCACAGCAAAAGAAACTATCAACAGAATAAACAGACATGAAATGGGAGAAAATATTTGCAAGCTATGCACCAGACAAAAAAGGTCTAATATCAAGAATCTATATGGAACTTAAACAAATTAGCAAGCAATAAACAAACAACCCCACTAAAAAGTTGCAAAAGAACATCAACAGACACTTTTCAAGAGAAGACATACAAATCGCCAACAAGCATATGAAAAAATGCTCAACATCACTAATCATTAGAGAAATGAAAATCAAAACCACAATGAGATACAATCTCATACCAGTGAGAATGGCTATTATTAAAAAGTCAAAAAATAACAGATTCTGGTTAGGTTGCAGAGAAAAGTGAAGGATTATGCACTGATCATGGGAATGTATATTAGTTCAGCCATCATGGAAAGAAGGTTAGTGATTTCTAAAAGAACTTAAAACAGAATTATCAATCAACCCAGCAATTCCATTATTGGATATGTACCCAAAGGAACATAAATTGTACTACCATAAAGACACAAGCATGTGTATGTTTAGACAGCACTACTCACAATAGCAAAGACATGGATTCAGCCGTGATGCCAATCAACAGTAGACTGGGTAAATAAAATGTGGTACGTATTCACCATAGAATACTGTGCAGTCTTAAAAAAGAACGCGATCATGTCCTTTGCAACAACATTGATAGAGCTGGAGGCCATTATGCTAAGTGAACTAACACAGGAACAGAAAAGGAAATACTACATGTTTTCACTTGTAAGTCAGAACAAAACATTGAGTACATATGGTCACAAGAAGGGAACAATGGTCACTGAGGCCTACTTAAGGATAAAAGGTAAGGATAAAAGAACTACCTGTCAGGTAATCTGCTTATTACCAGCATGATTAAATAATCTGTACACCAAACCCCCACAACATGCAATTCACTACATAACAAACTTGCACAGGGAGCCCTGAAACTAAAATTAAAGTTTAAAAATGTTAAAAGTCAAAAATTTAGGCCAGGCGCGGTGGCTTAAGCCTGTAATCCCAGCACTTTGGGAGGCCGAGATGGGCAGATCACGAGGTCAGGAGATCAAGACCATCCTGGCTAACACGGTGAAACCCCATCTCTACTAAAATATACAAAAAACTAGCCAGGCGAGGTGGCGGGCACCTGTAGTCCCAGCTTCGCGGGAGGCTGAAGCAGGAGAATGGTGTGAACCCGGGAGGCGGAGCTTGCAGTGAGCTGGGATTGCACCACTGCACTCCAGCCTGGGCGACAGAGCGAGATTATTATTTTTAAATTATTTATTTAAAATTATTTATATATTTATTATTAATAATAATAAATACATTATTAATAATAATAAATACATTATTAATAATAATACATAAATAATTTTTAAAACACTTATATTATAATTAAGAATTAATTTTTAATATCCAACCATATTGGAGTTATGTTTAAAATACATGTTATATTTCCCTGCTACAGGGATAAGCTGGTTGGCATTAAAAATTTAAAAACACCTTAGTCCGGGCATGGTGGTGACTCACGCCTGTAATCCCAGCACTTTGGGAGGCTGAGGTGAGCGGATCATGAAGTCAGGAGTTCGAGACTAGCCTGATCAACATGGCAAAACCCCATCTCTACTAAAACTACAAACAATAGCCCGGCATGGTGGCATGTGCCTTTAATCCCAGCTACTCAGGAGGCTGAGGCAGGAGAAAGATTTGAACCTGGGAGTCGAAGGTTGCAGTGAGCCGAGATCGTGCCACTGCACTCCAGCTTGGGTGACAAAGCCAGACTCCGTCTCAAAAAAAAAAAAAAATTTTTTTTAAACATCTTTGCATAATTAACTTTAAACCCCATTTTCATCTCAAAATAAAGTGTACTGTATAATTATTAATGACTAACAAACTCTATTTTTCTGCATCATCTTCACTGAAGAATTTTTAGCTCTGAAATTTTGTAAATTAATTACATGTATTATGTTGTTTTAATGTTTTTCAGTTTTTAAAAGTCAATAGCATGCTTGGTTATACATACTTATATTTCATTATACACGTAAAACCTGTTTTGGTTACATATGTATTTTTATGTTTACCATGCACACATATACACATGTGTGTATATATATATGTGTGTGTATATATATATACACACACACATATATGATAAACATAAAATGCATATGCATTATGTATGTTACATATAATACATATATCTATATGTCTCAAGTATTACCAAAGGAAATATAAAGTTTATATTTATATGTTTATGAAAGGAAATACAAAGTTTCCAGTTTTTAAAAATTAATAACATGCTTGGTTATACATGTTTATATTTCATTATGTATGTAAAACATCTTTTGGTTACACATGTATTTTGTGTTTACCATATATACATGTATTTTAATAATAAACTTTATATTTCCTTTAATAAAAATATTTACTTGGGACATATATATGTCTTTTATATAAAATACATATGTATTTTGTGTTTACCATATATACATGTATGTATACATATATACGTCCCAAGTAAATATTTTTATTAAAGGAAATATAAAGTTTATTATTAAAATAAGCTGTAAAAAGAGTCAAAGAGTCTTTTAAAAAATTATTAACAAACAAAAATTAGTAACAAATGAAACTATGGTAGATATCATGAAGGTAATTCCAACCAACACAAAACAAATAAAACTGAAGGTTGAGAAGCACTGACCTGCATAAAGAAAAGAAAAAAGGTGACAATCTTTTATCAAAGACATGTCTTTCTCCATACATTAATAATTAAAGAGGATCAAATTTATTTTTCACAATCATTCTGGACTTAGAGCCATTTTCATAAACTTCTCACAGTCTTTGAATTATCAGGAAAAAAATTACAAAGCAGCTTTAAGGTAATGGTACTTAATTATGATTGATTCCCAGACTACAATCAGAGTGATTTTTAAAATTTTTAATTATGCTGCCATATAATATTTGCATACTAGATATATCTATAATAAACCCTTCTAGACATTGGCTTAGGCAAGGATGTCATGACCAAGAACCCAAAAGCAAATGCAATAAAAGCAAAGATAAGTAACTGGGACCTAATTAAACTAAACAGCTTTTGCACGGCAAAAGGAACAGTCAGCAGAATAAACAGACAACCGAGAGAGGGAGAAAATCTTCACAATCTACACATCTGACAAAGGACTAATATCCAGAATCTACAACAAACTCAAACAAATCAGTGAGAAAAAACAAACAATCCCATCAAAAAGTGGGCTAAGGACATGAATAGACATTCATCAAAGGAAGATACACAAATGGCCAACAAACATATGAAAAATGCTCAGCATCACTAATGATCAGGCAAATGCAAATTAAAACCACAATATGACACCACCTTACTCCTGCAAGAATGGCCATAATCAAAAAATCAAAAAATGGTAGATGTTGACATGGATGCAGTGTTTAGGGAACACTTCCACACTGCTGGGGGAATGTAAACTAGTTGAGCCACTATGGAAAATAGTGTGGAGAGTCCTTAAAGAACTGAAAGAAGAATTACCGTTTGACCCAGCAATCCCACTACTGGGTATCTACCCAGTGGAAAAGATACTTATATACATGTTTACAGCAACACATTCACAATTGCAAAATTGTAGAATTTTGCAATGCCACGATTGCAATATATATAATGAAATACTACTCAGCCCATAAAAAGGAATGAATTAACAGTATTTGCAGTGATCTGGATGAGACTGGATATTACTATTATTATTATTATTATTGAGATGGAGCTTCACTCTTGTTCTCCAGACTGGCCAGCTGGCATGCATTGGTGTGGTCTTGGCTCACTGCAACCTCCACCTCCTGGGTTCAAGCAATTCTCTTGCCTCAGCCTCCCAGGTAGCTGGGACTACAGGCCCACACCACCATGCCAAGCTAATTTTTGTATTTTTTTTAGTAGAGACAGGGTTTCACCATGTTGGCCAGGATGGTCTTGATCTCTTGACATTGTGATTCGCCTGCCTCGGCCTCCCAAAGTGCTGGGATTACAGGTGTGAGCCACTGAGCCTGGCCCTGGAGATTATTATTCTAAGGAAGTAACTCAGGAATGGAAAACCAAACATCGCATGTTTTCATTGATATGTGAGAGCAAAGCTACGAGGACACAAAGGCATAAGAATGATACAATGGACTTTGGGAACTTAGTGGGGAAAAGTGAGAGGGGGACGAGGGATAAGAGACTACAAATATGGTGCAGTGTATACTGCTCGGGTGATGGGTGAACCAAAATTTCACAAATCATCCCTATAGAACTTACTCTTGTAACCAAATACCACCTGTATCCCAATAACTTAGGGAAAAATAAATTTACAATAAATATAAATAAATAAATAAAATGAAAAGAAAAAGTCATCCATATTACTGCTGCCCAAATACGAAGGTTTGGATAAAAATGTTCATAAAACGCTTTCCCAGAGTGATTAGTTACCCTGAGGTTGCAGGTTGCATTCTAATGAAATAGGCATCCTAACACAAATGGTGACACCTGCATATGATTATCCCAAATCAAGGTCAGAGTGCGGACCAGAGAGGGCAGTATTTCAAAAGTTGACTGAATTTTGTCTTAGAAAGGTAACTTTTGCCTTCTCTCTAAAAATGTCTCATAGTCAGAGGCTTGCAGGCTCAGAGACTTGAAAACCGAAAGTTACAAATGCTTTTAATTATTCTTGTTATTGACTCAACTGCAAGTTCAAGAAAGATGATTAACATAGATTGTACTACCCTAAAAATATTATCAGTTATTTGACCAAAATTATTTATTTTCTTGTGTCTGCTTGTTTATTTAACATAGAAGATGAAAGAGGAAGAATTAGATCTGCTATACATGATTTGAATTTAGACACTTGAAAGCTGAAGAGGGCCTACATCAAAGATCATGTAACACAACTATTGTTTGTATAAAGAAAGAAATAGAGTTCTTAAAGTGGCTTGTGCATGTGTGCACACACACACACTTGCACACACACATAAATTTAAAATGATAAAGATTTCATAAGTCTTTGAGAGAGAAAAATCTCTTCTAATTTGAGGATTGTCCAAATCTGCATTTATGTTATTAGTTGAAGTCTTTCCTTTCAAACTAAAGCAACATAGGTCCCCATATTTTTTATCTGCATTTTCTGCATTTAATCTGCATTTTCTGCCCCAAAATGTGTCTAAGAAATACAGTTTTCCTAAAAACCTCTTAGGAAGAGCAGCAGAAATAATGGTGAAACTTCAGAACAGGTATTGGAGATTCTCAGACCCTCTGCTCAATTTACCAGCCCTCTTTTGCGTGCCGTTGAGGCCAGGTTGTTTTGGTCTCTATTACAGCTAAGAGAATAACTCTATTACAGTTAAGAGAATAATTCTCCACCTCCTGCCGAGGTTCATGCAACCATCTCACATGCAATATGGATGATTTTATTTCTCAAAAATAATGCATACCCACAGAACTATTGTTCTAATCATAAAGTAATAATTTCATGGTTACTAGAAAATCTGGAAACCTAGAAAAGAACAAGAGAGATAATAAAAATCAATCACAATCCTACTGTAGTGGGAAATTAGTTACTTTCTCAAAATCCATTCCTACTTCCTAATAACCCCTAGGTTTATTTTTGAATCCATATGTTTCTGGGAAAACAGATGTTCCTTCAAGACCCAAAGGGGTGTCCAATAGGTATAAATCCCCTGTCCGTGGTCACAGTTATGATTTAGGAGTAAAACTGTGTCTCCTAAGTTAACATGTGTTTTTCTTATCAAGAGTGTTGTCACATTATTGTACTTATTATTTATCAATCTGTTTTTTATTTTGTTTATGGCATTTTAACAAATAATTTTTGAAAATTTTTATATATGCAAAGATACTATACTTTTTCCTTCAGAATTTAACCATTGCCTTTATGCTTAGAAGTCAATTTCTTTTTAGAAATCAGCCCTATCCACCTATATTTTTGTCTAGGTTTTATGGCGCCATAGTATACAAGAAAAGTTTTAACACTAGTCCTAAAAGTAGCTGAGAAACTGTAAGAAGTGCTTCCTACCCATAAAATCCTAAAGTTACTTTTTTTCTCCATGTTATATTAACTCCCAATTTATTTAGCATTTATTTAAAATATATTCATGAAGTTCCTACAATGTGTTAAACACTGTGGTAGATAGAAAACAGAGTTTCTATTAGAATGATATCAGGATGATAACAGGATGCCACAAAAATGTAGCGTGGAGAATCGTGGGAGAGAATTTCTCCCGTTGCCCCCTGCTTGGAGGTACTTGGCAGGACTGCATGAAGGAGTAAGGGTTGAGCATAGGGTAGAGAGGAGTGCAATGGAGGAGAAGCCAAACAATAATGGCTTCAGCAGAAGCATAAAGGGGAAGGAGTGAAGGGGAAATGATTCACATCTGCTGGAACTTAGGACACATGAAGAAAATCATTAAAAATAAGACCGGAGAGCTGGAAATGACACAACATAAGGCCTCAAAAGGCAAACAAAGGGAATGTGTACACTTTATGGCAGGATGATCTCTCCTAAAGGGTTTTTCAACGAAATTGGAAAGAGTTATGTTTTAGAAACTGTATCATTAAATTGTGATTTGTTTTAAAACTGACTGAACAATTACATATTTCTAAATTGTAGTACCAAAAAAGGTACTCTGACATCTTTTATACTGTCACATATCATCTCCTATGAGAGCAGATAAGTTGAACCATATCTACAATTTTCTAATGTCAAAAGTAAAAATGTGGCCGGGCGCGGTGGCTCAAGCCTGTAATCCCAGCACTTTGGGAGGCCAAGATGGGCGGATCACGAGGTCAGGAGATCGAGACCATCCTGGCTAACATGGTGAAACCCCGTCTCCACTAAAAAATACAAAAAACTAGCCGGGTGAGGTGGCAGGCGCCTGTAGTCCCAGCTACTCAGGAGGCTGAGGCAGGAGAATGGCGTAAACCCGGGAGGCGGAGCTTGCAGTGAGCTGAGATCTGGCCACTGCACTCCAGCCTGCATGACAGAGCAAGACTCTGTCTCAAAAAAAAAAAAAAAAATTAAAAATGTTCAATCATCAATTTATAGGAAAAGAATTACATTGTCCTACTCCTCATTATCAGAATACAAAAGAGCCATAAAAACTATCCCTTTGATCCCCCTAACTCATGTTAGAAGCCCAGAAGCAGAAAAAAAATCCCCTAAAATTCTGAGAAATTAGTCAAATATAAGCAAGAAGAGTAGGTGGAAATGGTTTTCTTCTCTATCTAGGTGCCTAGAGATTCCTAAATATTATATTTCATTGTTGATATAAACACTACTCTCCTTTACATTTTTAAATGTTTCTCAGGCTCCTAATTTTATTTTTGGAGAGACTAATAGTCACATTTTCAGTCACTATGGATGTCTAATTTCTATTCACACACTGAACTTTTTGCTACTATGAAGCTAAATTTAATTTTAAAGTGATTTTTTTCCTGCTGCATTAATTTTCTCTACCACACACAGCACATAGTTCAAATCGTGTTGCTCTTCATAGTCGCTCCTGGGGACAAAGTGAACTTCATAGAGCCAATTTATGGTCCCCAATAGCAATTTTATAAGCCTCCAAGTATGGAGCCATTCCTGTATGATTTTCATGTACCTAAGAGAATCAGATTCAGAAGTCATAGGATTTATTTTTGCATTATTTTCCAAGGAATGTTGATATTCCTTCTGCCATACTAGCTCAAAATGCCTGGAGATAATTTACCTTAAAAATATTAAATATTGAAAATAAAATCATTTTACATTAATCATGGTCAGGTTAAGCAAGATACCCAGGTGTAACTAAGGTCTTTATTTGAACTAAATCCTGTTATACAGTTCTATTGTAAATGTGACCCCTAGCTTTTTATGACCAGGCTATAGTTTGAATGAAAAATCACCTCATTTAAACATAGTTCCAGGTAATGTTTTCCTTGACTTTTATACAAGGGAGTGTTTTACTGCAGCTGCTGGTGGATAAAGTACAAATTTTCAAATCAATGTGTTCAGCGCTTTTGAAGAACTAATTCATTTTTCATAAAGCTAAAATCATATAAATTTATCCTCAAGCATTAAATTCCTGGAAATATCTACTCCAGGATACATATCTAACTCAGGAAATTAGTAGTGAGTTCTGATTCAATCATTTAAACATTCTGCTTATGCTCTTATAATAACAAAGACGAAACTGTTCATAAATGGTAATTGTTAAAATATTTTACTAACAAGCATAGTTCAAACTTCATGTCATGACAGAATACAAAATATGTGTAGACAATGTTTTATTAGGCATTAGTGTAAAGTTAAGCACAATTTTTTATGAAAAGAACCATATTTAACTAAAGGAACATTTATAAAATAAATTACATTAAAAAGCAATTCGGCCGGGCGCGGTGGCTCAAGCCTGTAATCCCAGCACTTTGGGAGGCCGAGACGGGCGGATCACAAGGTCAGGAGATCAAGACCATCCTGGCTAACACGGTGAAACACCGTTTCTACTAAAAAAAAAAATACAAAAAACTAGCCGGGCGAGGTGGCGGCGCCTGTAGTCCCAGCTACTCGGGAGGCTGAGGCAGGAGAATGGCGTAAACCCGGGAGGCAGAGCTTGCAGTGAGCTGAGATCCGGCCACTGCACTCCAGCCTGGGCAACAGAGCGAGACTCCGTCTCAAAAAAAAAATAAAAAATAAAATAAAAATAAATAAAAAAAATAAAAAGCAATTCAAGGGCAAACTTCAGAAGAACAAGATGCATATATTGAAATAAACTATCTATATACATAATATTCAAGCAACTGATTTGATTATCTGAGTTATGGATTAATACAAAACATGAATTAGAAATAAGTGCAAGGGATTGGGAAAAAAAAAATGTGGTTCTATGTGTACTTACTGACCAGCAATGATAAAGCCAGTTAGTGAGAGGCTATCTGGTACAAGATCAGAAAATGAAAAGTTGACCAACCCCAAAAGTTTAAAAACACACCTTAAAAGGATCTCACCATTTAAAGCAAAAATAATAGTAATGAATAGTGGTCATTTTAGCATACTTATGAGTAAAATATCTGACAGCAATAGCATAAAATGGGAGCAGGTATGAAAGCATATTCTGTGCAAATTTCTTAGCTATCGTGAAGTGATACAATATTACTTGGAGATAGACTTACAAGTTAAAAGATGTACATCAAAATCCTTAAAGAAATCACTGTAATAAAAACAATGAGGTATTGATAGTAAGACACCACAATGTGAAGAAAAAGGGAATCATAAAAAAAAACAAAAAACACTTAATGCACCAGAGAACGAGAAAAGTTTTAACAAAGAGGATATGGGACATATACAAAGCCAATTACAAGCCAGTATGTTCAAGTCAAACTATGTTATTACATTAAATATAAATGGTCTAAACACTGAATTTGAAAAATCAAAAATTGGCAGTTTGAATTTAAAAGATTTCAATATTCCTCTCAATGATTGATAGAAAAAAAGTAAACAAAATATAGAAAAATGTATAGATAAAAGTAGAGAAAAGCAGAAGGAGAATCATTTAAGGTCAAGAATTCAAGACCAGTTCTGGTAACACAAACCCTGTTTCCGAGACAAATTAATTAATTAATAACAATAAATTTTAAAAATTAAGTTAAAAAATTATCTACACATGGTAGCGAGTGCCTGTAGTCTTGGCTACTCAGGAGGCTGAGGTGAGAGAATCACTTGAGCTGCACTGCAGTCTGGGAGGCAGAGTGAGACCCTGTCTCAAAAGAAAAAAAAAAAAAAAAAGCAGTCTTCATAAATTTAGGAAGAGTGAAAACATACAGCATGTTTTCTCATCATAATGAAATTAAACTAGAAATCAATGACAGAAACATATAGGTAAAATCCCCAAACATGGAAAACAAACAACAAAATTCTAACTTACACATGTAATAGAAGAAGTGCAAGGGAATTAGAAAGATATAAAGATATTGAGCTGAAACAAAATTAAATCACAATACATTAAAATTGTTGGATGTAAATAAAACAGTGTTTACAGGGAAAATATTAGCAATAAATATTTACAGTAAAAATAACAATGATTTCAAATCAACAAACTAAGCTTGCACCCTAAGTAACTAGGAAAAGAAGAGCATATTAAACATAAAGCAAGTAGAAGAAAAAACAGGTCAAACATAGAAATCAAAGACATAGGAAATAGAAAAGCAATAAGGAAAACCCTAAAAGTGAGTTATTTGTGAAAATGATCATAAAAGTTGATAAAATAGTAGCAAGACTTACCTGAAAAAAAGAATTTACAGAGTTATTCTAGTATCACAAATGAAGGGAGAGACATTACTTTAGATTACATAGACATTAAAAAGATAATAAACATCAGGAACAACTTTATCCCAATAAACTTGAAAATTTAGATGAAATTAATAAATTACTTGAAGGACACAAACTAGCAGAGCTCACTCAAGATGAAGTAGATAACCTGAGTATCTCAACACTTACTATTTTAAATAAATGTATTGTTAATCTTCCCACAAAGAAAATTCTAGGCCCAAATGGCTTCAGAGTTGAATTCTATCAAACTCTTATGGAAAAAATAATCCCAATTCTACATAAACTTATCTGGGAACTAGAAAAGGAGAAAACAGTTTGTTTTTACAAGGAGAGCATTATCCTGTTATTTAAACCAGAGGAAAAAAATTAAGACTACAGAGTATTCTTCATAATGAAAATAGTCACAAAAATCCTCAACAAAATATTGGCAATTCAGAAATATTTTTTAAAAACAATGCATCATTATTGATTTCATTACTGAATGCAAAGTTGGTTCGACAGTTAAAAATCAATCACTATAATTCATCAAATTATGTTAAAATTTAAAATTATTTGCTGATATTAATAGATGAAGAAAAAGTACAGGACAAAATCCTACAATCATCATGATAAAAATTCTCTGTAAGTTAAAACTGGAAGAAACTTCCCCAAAGTGAAAAAGTAGCTCTACAGAAAGCGTACAACTAACATCATTTCTGTTCTGGTAAAAGAATGAACGCTTTCTGCTTAGAAACAGGAGCAAAACAAGGGTGCCTGCTCTCACCCTTCCTATGCAGCATAGTACTGGAGGGTCTAGCTATAGGACTGCATACATTTGTCAGATCTCACCTACTGTAAAATTAAAATTGCTAAGTTTATTTTACATATATTTTCTCTCAAGCAGATTAAATATAAATGAATAAGTAAACAGATATTCTGGGAATTAGTTAAGTGCAATTTGAATAGAAATCTATAATCCAGGATGACAAGTATAGGATTAAAGAAAAAAAGGGGGGGAAGTTTCAGTTTAAATGTCATCATTGCAAAAACTGATAAATGATAAATTCTGACATAAATAACAAAATAGCATAGAGGCAAAATTTAGTAGTCATAGGGATGTCCAATTGTACAAGTCAGAGAACTCTATGAGCTACTGAAGATAGATATTCAGAGTCTTGGGTTTTAAAACCAGGCTGTGGACCAATACACTGTGTTCGATTTGACTACTAGTATTCTGCTTACCTTAGCATGCTGATCAAAATGTTTTCTTGTTTTCTGCCCATGGATTTAACCATGAACTTAAAATTGTATACTAGTCTCCTCCGAATTGTACGTATTATCTTATGCTTTGAGTGGAGCCTGACTTTATTTGGGAAACTTTCTTAGCCCAGTCAAGTTGACTCACAAAATTATCCATCATCGCTAGTGTCTGAGACATGGTGCAACATTTTACAAATGAGCTCTGTGTTTTCATTTTCTATTCCATTAAATTTTTCACCCCTGGAACAGGCCCTTGGATTAGGCTGCTTTTGCATCACTACAGAGGAGTATCTCAGATTGGGTAATTTACAAGAAAAAGCAGTTTAATTGGTTCACAGTTGTGCAGGCTGTACAGGAAGCATGGTGCCAGCATCTGCTTCTGGTGAGGGCCTCAGGAAGCTTACAATGGCAGCAGAAGGCAAACAGAAGCAGACTACACATCACATGGCAAGAAAAGGAGCAGCAGAGAGAAGGGGGAAGTTCCAGACAGTTGAAACAATCAGATTTCGCATAAACTGAGCAAGAACTCAGTCATCACCAAAGGGATGGTGCCAAGCCATTTGTGAGGGATCCGCCCCCACCATGATGCAATCACCTCCCACCAATTCCCACCTCCAAACAGGATAAACATTCAAAACATACCAGCCGTGAAGAATAGGCCTCTTCAGAAACTGTGTTTTGTTGTTTTCATTGTGTGTCTTCTCAATAACTCATTCAGGAGTGGCACTGAAAACTCCCAACTTCAGAAATAACACCGACAAAGCTTATGTATTGTCATGGTGAGGATAGACCTCTAATGTATTCTTTCTTCATACTTACAAGTGCATGCATACATATGCACATAAGCATAGACACAACCGTGTTTCACTGAAAATTTCTCATTTTGCAAGTTGCAATGTAATTCAATTCTATATTTCTAAAATCACAGTTATTAAAAGTACACACTTTTATATGATGAGCTTCATGTACTTGGCTGAAGACCTCACATTATTTCTAAAATTATAGGTAGAAAGTAACTTATATGTTTATTATTCTCTTGTTTTCATACTAGTATATATCCAATGTGACTTGTGAATGGGCAGTGCTAATCAAAAATTAAATGAAGACTACAAGGTCACAGAAATTGCTGAAATCAATGGGGAAATACCTTAATCTGTAGACAGCATCAATTACCATTGTTATGAGACTACATTTTGGTGACTACTGAAACTCTATCAAGCATCTTTGGGTCTCTGATAGTCTGTTTAAGGGAAACCATTGCTGTTCACTGTTCCATCATTTTTAATGAAAGAAACTCTTAGGCCTTAGAAACAAGAAACATGGCCGGGCACAGTGGTTCACACCTGTAATCCCAGCACTTTGGGAGGCCAAGGTGGCAGAATTACCTGAGGTTGAGAGTTCGAGACCAGCCTGACCAACACGGAGAAACCCCGTCTCTACTAAAAATACAAAATTCTCAATAACTTATTCAGAGTAGCACTGAAAAATCCTGTGTGCCAAGGTGGCACATGCCTATATTCCCAGCTACTTGGGAGGCCGAAGTAGGAGAATCGCTTGAACCCAGGAAGCGGAGGTTGCGGTGAGACGAGATCCTGCCATTGCACTCCAGCCTGGGCAATAAGAGTGAAACTCCATCTCAAAAAAAAAAAAAAGAAGAAGAAAAGAAAGAAATAAGAAACATGAACGTGTGCAGGCACCTGACTTGAGAATTGATAAGAAGGGAAAAGAGAAAGAGACCAAAAGGGGTGTCTCCATTCCTAGACCAAACTATGGTTCCTGCTCATTTGATGCTGTAGGCTCAGAGGTAGGAGAGGAGAGCAGAGGAAGAGGGGCTGTAGGAGTCAGCAGTTTAATCTGGCTCAGAGATGGTAGAGGGGGAGTAAACCACACAAAATCCCACAAAAGTGCTGGAGCATCTCTTTCTCCCACTCCTTCCTGCACTCCCCACATTCAGGATACCCTCATCTGAGTCGCTGGTCCCCCACAGCCCTCTTTCTGAATATCCCTCCTCTCATCCTGGTAGATGTTCATGGTAATGAGGAACAAAGCTTTGCAGCAGAAGTTGTCACGGGCAGATCTCCAAAGGGAAAAAGGAAGAGAATTAGCTTAGCTAACAGGGAAGTGTGATTTCTACTTGCAAATAAGTCCAATTCACTGGTCCAAAGAGGAAAGTCATATGGGAGCAAAACCAAGGGAAAGCGAGGATGGAGATGCCTGTTTACCTCTCCTATGTAACGTGCTAAGTAAACACAACCACATTTTTTCCTCAAAATCGCATTACTATAAGAAACAATGCTAATGTAAACTGTATACACATATGTGTATATACACACTACTAGTTGATTTTTATACCTTTCTAATGTAGTCATAAATATCAGTCATGAAAGTAGTGATGCCTGAAAGATGCTCCAATTACACTTCAAAAGGATATACATTATCAGAATGATTAAAAAAAAACAAAAAAAACAAATGGTGCTGGTCAAAATATCTCCATTTTCTCACATTAATCCTGAATACACATGCAGTACTTTCATAGGGCAAGCTGGGGAAATCAATAGTGTAAATGAAATATCATTGGCATCCTTTTCTCATCTCAGCTGTGGCATAAGTGAAGAGTGGCAATGTCCCAATAAATAACGTTGAGCTTCAGGCTCTTTTATGCTTGTTCCAAACAGATGAGCAATTTCTGAAAAGCCACTGTAGAAGATGCACTTTTACCTCTTCATCAAAAACATATAAAAATGAAATATATTGTGATATTTATTACCCTGTGTATTACAAACCACTATGGTGATCCAGTACAAATGGCTTTTTTTCTCTGTGGCGCCGACCTTCAAAAGTGATGATGTGAAAAGCCTAGACTTTATGACAGCTTAACTAGAAATACATTACAGCTGCTATATTAATATGTACTTGTGGCTTTGCTATAAAGTTTGAATATGAAAAGAAACTCTGGACCCATGCTCTGCTATAAACCTTAAATAAGCAGAAAAATATGTTCATGAAAGCAGCAGGAGGTTGAGATAATGTTTATGTGAAATGATGCCACCTCTTCTTCTCAGCCTCAAAACCTCATGGTCGGTTTTACATTACATAAATTTAATGTCAGCAATTGAATGACTTGCATCAACCTTAGCACAGAAAATTAGAGAAGCTAACCAGAAGCGTGCAATTACACGTATTCACATTACGTGTGATTGAAACACCTTTAGGTTTCTGTGTATGGTGACATGTAAATCCCTGGGTGCAGAGGACCTTAAGCTCCATGTTAAATCAGTAAATATATTTCAGTGATCAAATGCTGAGAAGTGAAAAATTGATGGGCACTGAAATATTACTTTGAAACTATCAAATGCATTCCTCCTCTATGCTTTCAAAATATTTTCATATGCATAACTATTGTGGTGCTACATTATGAGTAACTTATTTAATATCTATAATGACTTTGGTCAATGTTTTGGTTTTAAGTAGTTACAATTTGTCCTGACATGTAAATGATGCCATGGTGCATACCTAAATGATTTTTACAGGATCTCAAATTAATTCACAAACACTCCTAAAAAGGAACGTGATTTATTCTTTTCAGATGATGAAGGAGAGCATGAGTTATGCTGCAACAGATATGCTCAAACAGACACACATCTGAGGAATTAACATCTATATCCACTTTAGCAGCAGAATGGGTTTTTGTAAATTATCTAAATAATAAAAATAAGAAGGATACAAGTAAGCCTAATTTTTATATTAGTAAATGTTTTCTGAATGTTGATTTTGTACACAATCAGCATTTGGTGTCTGAAATTAAGGCAGAAATAAATAAGTTCTTTGAAACCAATGAGAACAAAGATACAACATACCAGAATCTCTGGGACACAGCTAAAGCAGTGTTTAGAGGGAAATTTATAGCACTAAATGCCAATAAGAGAAAGCTGGAAAGATCTAAAATTGACACCCTAACATCACAATTAAAAGAACTAGAGAAGCAAGAGCAAACACATTCAAAAGCTAACAGAAGGCAAGAAATAACTAAGATCAGAGCAGAACTGAAGGAGATTGAGACATAAAAAACCCTCCAAAACATCAATGAATCCAGGAGCCGGTTTTTTGAAAAGATCAACAAAATTGATAGACCTCTAGCAAGACTAATAAAGAAGAAAAGAGAGAAGAATCAAATAGATGCAATAAAAAATGCTAAAGGAGATATCACCACCGACCCCACAGAAATACAAACTACCATCAGAGAATACTATAAACACCTCTATGCAAATAAACTAGAAAATCTAGAAGAAATGGATAAATTCGTGGACACATATACCCTCCCAAGTCTAAATCAGGAAGAAGTTGAATCCCTGAATAGACGAATAACAAGTTTTGAAATTGAGGCAGTAATTAATTGCCTACCAATTAAAAAAAAAAAAAAAAAAAAAGCCCAGGACCAGACAGGTTCACAGCAAAATTCTACCAGAGATACAAAGAGGAGTTGGTACCATTCTTTCTGAAACTATTCCAAATAATAGAAAAAGAGGGATTCCTCCCTAATTCATTTTATGAGGCCAGCATCATCCTGGTACTAAAACCTGGCAGAGACACAACAAAAAAGAAAATTGCAGGCCAATATCCCTGATGAACATCAATGCGAAAATCCTCAATAAAATGCTGGCAAACCGAATCCAGCAGTACATCAAAGAGCTTATCCACCATGATCAAGTCAGCTTCATCTCTGGGATGCAAGGCTGGTTCAACATATGCAAATCAATAAACATAATCCATCACATAAACAGAACCAATGACGCAAACCACATGATTATCTCAATAGATGCAGAAAAGGCCTTTGACAAAATTCAACACCCCTTCATGCTAAAAACTCTAAATAAACTAGGTATTCATGGAATGTATCTCCAAATAATAAGAGCTATTTATGACAAACCCACAGTCAATATCATACTGAATGGGCAAAAGCTGGAAGCATTCCCTTTGAAAACTGGCACAAGACAAGGATACCCTCTCTCACCACTTCTACTCAACATAGTATCGGAATTTCTGACCAGGACAATCAGGCAAGGGAAAAAAATAAAAGGTATTCAAATAGGAAGACAAGAAGTCGAATTGTCTCTGTTTGCAGATGACATGATTGTATATTTAGAAGGTCCCACCGTCTCAGCCCAAAATCTCCTTAAGCTGATAAGCAACTTCAGCAAAGTCTCAGAACACAAAATCAATGTGCAAAAATCACAAGCATTCCTACACACCAATAACAGACAATCAGAGAGCCAAAGCACGAGTGAACTCCCATTCACAATTGCTATAAAGAGAATAAAATACCTAGGAACACAACTTACAAGGGAGGTGGAGGACCTCTTCAAGGAGAACTACAAACCACTGCTCAAGGAAATAAGAGAGGACACAAACAAATGGAAAAACGTTCCATGCTCATGGATAGGAAGAATCAATATCATGAAGATGGCCATACTGCCCAAAGTAATTTACAGATTCAATGCTATCCCCATCAAGCTACCACTGACTTTCTTCACAGAATTAGATAAAGCTACTTTAAAATTCATATGAAATAATGCCACACAACTACAACCATCTGATCTTTGACAAACCTGACAAAAACAAGCAATGGGAAAGATTCCATATTTAATAAATGGTGTTGGGAAAACTAGCTAGTCATATGCAGAAAATTGAAACTGGACCCCTTCCTTACACCTTATACAAAAAATAACTCAAGATGGATTAAATACTTAAACGTAAGACCTAAAACCATAAAAACGCTAGAAGAAAACCTAGGTGATACCATTCAGGACATAGGGATGGGCAAAGATTTCATGACTAAAACACCAAAAGGAAGGGCAACAAAAGCCAAAATTGACAAATGGGATCTAATTAAACCAAAGAGCTTTTGCAGAGCAAAAGAAACTATGATCAGAGTGAACAGGCAACCTACAGAATGGGAGAAAATTTTTGCAATCTATCCATCTAACAAAGGGCTAATACCCAGAATCTACAAGGAACTTAAACAAATTTACAAGAAAAAAATAACCCCATCAAAAAGTGGGCAAAGAATATGAACAGACACTTCTCAAAAGAAGACATTTATGCGGCCAACAAATATATGAAAAAAAGCTCATCATCCGTGGTCGTTAGAGAAATGCAAACCAAAACTTCAATGAGATACCATCTCACACCAGTTAGAATGGCAATCATTAAAAGTCAGGAAACAACAGATGCTGGAAAGGATGTGGAGAAATAGGAACACTTTTACACTGTTGGTGGGAGTGTAAATTAGTTCAGCCATTGTGGAAGACAGTGTGGTGATTCCTCAAGGTTCTAGAACCAGAAATATCATTTGACCCAGCAATCCCATTACTGGGTATGTACTCAAAAGGATTATAAATCATTCCACTATAAAGACACATGCACACATATGTTTACTGCAGCACTGTTCACAATAGCAAAGACTTGGAACCAACCCAAATGCCCATCAATGATAGACTGGACAAAGAAAATGTGGCACATATACACCATGGAATACTACGCAGCCATAAAAAAGGATGGGTTCATGTCCTTTGCAGGGACATGGATGAAGAAGGAAGCCATCATTCTCAGCAAACTAATACAGGAACAGAAAACCAAACACTACACTGTATGTTCTCACTCATAAGTAGGGGTTGAACAATGAGAACACATGGTCACAGGGAGGGGAACATCACACGCACTAGGGCCTGTCGGGGGTGGTGTGCTAGGGGAGGTGTAGCATTAGGAGAAATACCTAATGTAGATGATGTGTTGATGGGTGCAGCAAACCACCATGGCACGTGTATACCTGTGTAACAAACCTGCATCTTCTGCACATGTATCCCAGAACTTAAAGTATAATTTAAAAAATAGAAGAAAAATGTCAAGAACTTATCCTTGAACAAAGTATCAGCAACTAAAAAACTGAAAGGACAAGGATCATCCCGCTTGTTAATTTGATTTAGGAAATGGTTTTAAACAGTGTGAAATCAAATTAACATTGTAACATGAATTTAGGGTGAAGGAAAAAAAGCAAATGAACTTTATATTAGTAAGTCACCTACTGTGTCTCATACTCAATGCTGGCCATTTCTAACTTATTACTTCAAGTAATTCTCAAAACTTTTCAAGGAAAGATAAAAGTAATAATAGCTTAGTTTTACAGATGAAGAAATGACTTGCCCAAAGGTCACACTGATAGTTGTGAAGCTCAGAATGGAGCCCGGGGATGCTGAACTTCAAAAGAAAAGAGCAGATAATGCCCCCGACTCTGTATGTACCCAGAGAGGAAAAGCTGTACTTTTTAATAGAAGTGCTATGTATGACAGAACAAATCGAGAAAAAAATTGTGGTAATCTGAAAAGAAAAGTTTGAGAAGAAAGAGGCTGAGATAATAATTTTGATTTAAATCATTTTATTCAGATTTTTTCTTTGCCCTGTATTCTTTATAACTGGTTATTTTATTTGTCCTTTGAAGTGACATTTTAAAAAGGGCTTCAGTTTAATCTTTGCTAATCTATTCCATGATAGCTAGAACTGCCCTGTATGCCAGTATCTATATCTAACCTGTCTCATGCTGTAGCCACTAGGCAGATGTGGCTATTTGCATGGAAATTTAAGATAATTAATGTAAAATAAAATTTAAAATTCAGCTCTTCATTCACAGTAGCCACATTTCAATGCTGGACAGCCAAAGGCAGCGAATGACTACTATGTTTGGCAGTGCAGATGTAGAATATTCATTTCGTCATTGCAGAAGGCTCAGTGCTGCTCTAGGGCAAGGGCAGCAAAGTACAGCCTGTGGGCCACAGCCAGGCTGCCACGTGTTTTCATAAATGAGCATATTGAAACACAGGCATGCTCATTCCTTTATGTACTATCTATGGCTGCTTTTGTGCTATCGCAGCTGCACCAAGTAGCTGCAACAGAAACCGCATGCCCCACGAAATAGGAAGTATTTAATATCTAACTCTTTACAGGAAAAGCTTTGCCGGCCCCTGCTTTAGAAGATGAATACCGTGGGAGTTGGCAGCTCAGGTTCTGCAGATCAATATACTGGAATTTCAACCCTGACTGTCAAAAATTAAATTTAATTCGTCTAAGCACTCTTCTTGTTTGCAAAATTAGAATAGTAATAATAAAGGTCATTGATATATGTATACATAATACTGATCTTACATAGTTTCATGAAGATTAGAGAATGTATGTAAAACACTCAGTACAATGATTGTTACTACATTGTAAGCCTTACAAAAAATGTTTGTTACATTTTTATTGTTGTTATTTTCATTAATATTCTTTTTCTTGTAACTGGTAAAAGGTGCACAAAGATTCCCTCTCTCTCAAATCAGAATCCCAGTTGACGATGTGACAAATTCAACAAAGGCACAAAGATCTAATATTTTCTAGGCATGATAGTGACCCTAGGTCTGTAATTCACTTTAGACAATGTATGTTAATTTTTTAATTACACGTTTTTTGGAAATGTTATACACAGACACACACACACATACACACACATATATATTCCTACTTAGTATGTAAGGCACATAAATACATCTGAAGTATCTTATGCCTATGAACCAGCAAGCCAAATTTTGTCTGCAACTTCTGCAGTTCCTGCCCAAAAGGCTTGGTTTTGTACAAAACTGTGGATATGCTAAATCTGTCTTCCATGTCTGATAATACTGTAATCCCCAATGGTTTTATGCTTAGGAAAAGTTGACTTAACTCCTTCACTTGATCATGATGCTCACGTGCAGTTTGAATGCTATCTTTTTCATTATAGATTAAAGAGTAATATAGGAAACATTTACACAACTTTGTCAATAAAAAGGTCATGTGCAGACAGTGGAAAGCAGCCTTTGGCAACTGTGAGGAAGCTGTCTATGCTACCTCATCTTCTGTTCATTCATATTCCTTGATTTGGGAGCTTCTCACACCCCTGCACCATCCACTCCCAGCCCACTTTGACCAATGAGTTCACTGTTTTCATGAAATCCTCTGCTGCCGACAGCCTTCCTTCCAAACCCTAATGTCCCAGGCAGATGTCCCATATATAGAAATGCTAACAGGTATTGGATCAAAATAGGTTCTACAAAGATCAGATCCTGTGAGAAGCCTACACAGCCTAAAGGCTGTTCTCCGTTTTATCTTTCTACTCTTTTCTCATCTACCCTGAAGAGCTTTTAACAGCATTTATTGTTTTGAACAATGTTTATGATTAGTCGTATGGGTACCCTCTTTCTTTAAATAGTACCCTATTCCCTAAAATATTTCCTAAAATATTTTAAGGTTCATTTGCAAATGAGCCTTGAAATAGAAAGAAGAGGCCGGGCATGGTGGCTCATGCCTGTAATCCCAGCACTTTGGGAGGCCAAGGCAGTTGCATCACCTGAGGTTGGGTGTTTGAGACCAGCCTGTCCAACACAGCAAAACCCCATCTCTACTGAAAATACAAAACTTGCCGCACGTGGTGGCACGTGCCTGTAATCCCAGCTATGCGGGAGGCTGAGGTAGAAGTACCACTTGAACCCAGGAGACAGAGGTTGCAGTGAGCCAAGATCGTGCCACTGCACTCTAGCCTAGGTGACAGAGTGAGACTACATCTCAAAAAACAAAAAGAAAGGAAGGAAGGGAGGAAGGAAGGAAGGAAGGAAGGAAGGAAGGAAGGAAGGAAGGGAAAGAAAGAGAGAGAAAGAAAGAAGGAAAGAAAAAGAAAAGAAAAAAGAAGAGAGAAAAGAAAGGAGGGATGGAATGTTGTACTATATTTGAACCAAATGAAGAAAGAAGGGTGTAAATGGGATGAAACAAATCAACAAATCTCTATACTGATAATTTGCTCTGTGCTTTGCACTATGGTAAGCACTTCACAAATGGTGATTTGATAACTAATTTTGTCAATAACCTGAGACAGTTATTATCAGCTCCCTTTTTTATTTTACTGAAAAGCTCAAGTTCAGAGAAATTAGTAATTTGTGTCAGGTAACACAATAAGCCATGGCGCTGGAATTCGAGTTGAGTTTCCGGTTTCAGCATTTATTCCCTTTCCTTTCTGCTGCATTATCTGTTATTACGTAAAGTAATTTGCAGTGCATGCGATTTTATATGGTACAATTTTCTTTTATAAAGTAAAAAGTTATCCTGCAATTCATCTCTTTTGCAAATCTGGATTGTAACACAAATTTGATACACATGTAAAGAGTCATAATCCCCAGCAATAAATCTGAATTATAGGAAACATGTACAAATCTATAAACTACAGAACTCTGTTTTTCCCTTAAATTTCCACTTGAAGGCCATGTCTGTACAGCAGCTGGTAGAGCTGCTGGAGTTCACCCACTCAGGCTCCCTGCTTGGCACTGCATATGTGCACTAACATTCTGCAGGGTCTTTCTAGATTACATGATTCAAAGGACCCCCAAGCATTTCTCTTAATCTGGAGCACCTAGAAGTAAATGGGACACAATGCTATCCACTAGCTGAAACTGGGCCTTGACTATTTCTGATGACTTCAGAGAACAAAGCTCTCTCAGTTTATCATGTTGGCAAATGATTTCAGACTTCCGCCATTTGTACACAGGAGAAAAAACAATAAAGCATTTTGGATATTTGTGAAGATCCTCAACTTTAAAATTCTACATCTTCAGAATTTAATGAAGCTTGAAATTGGTGACCTATAGAACATTTTCAATTCTAAAGCTTTTTCTGAGTAATAACAATACTTGAACATCTTGTTTAACTTGCAAAAACTCTTTGTTCCACATGTTGTCTCAGAGGAATGCAAAGTCATACATGGCTGGTAAATATTGCCACTCCTACTTCTTCTACTTCAATAGCAGGGGCTACCCGCATATTGGCATGGATTTTATACACTGATCTCACTTATTTAAGTGGCACAAGAACCCTGAGATACATGTTTCATGGTTTCCACTTTGCCAATCAGAGACATGGAACGTTTAAGTAATTTACTAGGGTCTCCTAACAATGGGTGTCTTTGTACTTCTGGGCTGTTATAACAAAAACATCATAAACTGGGTAGATGATTAATAACAAAAATTTATTTGTCACAGTTCTGGAGGCTGGAAAGTCCACTGTCAAGGTACTGGCAGATGCTGTAACTGGTAAGGGTCTGCTCCTCAAAGATGGTGACGTCTTGCTGAATCGTCATAAGGTAGAGGGGGGAACAGGCTCCCTTTGGCTTATTTTATAAGGGTACCAATCTCATCCATATGGTTCTTCCCTCATTACCTAATCACATCCTAAAAGCCTCACCTCTTAATAGTATTACATTGGGGATTAGGTTTTCAGTCTATGAATTTTCAGGCAACACCAACATTCAAGCCACAGCAGATGGCATATACAGAATTTGAACCCAGATTGAGGACAAGGAAGATGCTCCTAACTATGGATGACAGAAAGCAAAGGTACAACGATAAGAACTTATGTCTGAGCCCAATACTTTATGCAAACCACAGGGCAATGAGTAAGAAAAAGACATGTTTTATTTCCTTGGAAACTTTCCAAGTTCTGCTAGAGCATCTCTATCATCCTTTGAAATGAACAGAGTGGTTTTCAGTCCTAGCCTCACTTTCAATCACTTGGAGAGATGGGCCCCACAAATTAAATAAAAAAATTTTTGAGGGTAGGATCCAAGTATCGGATAGGGGTCTTATAGTGACCATTTCAATAAATAGGTCAGTTACAGCCAGAAAGATAGGGTGATTGTGGCTGGAGTAGAGGTAATGGTGGTTTCTCACAGTGCTTGGGGGAGGAAGACATGGAAGATTAGTAAGAAGAGAAAATCTCAATAAATTATTCCAGAGTTTTTAGGGTTGAAAATTATATCAAAATATTGGCTGCTATCCTTATAAACCTGTGCTATGCTCACTAAAGTCCCTGTCAATCTCTCTGTATGCTGACAAGTAAAGTAGCCAGGAAGTTTATTTACCAAGTCTATTGCAATTAAGAAATATTTGATGGTTGGATAAAGGATGAAGTGATCTCTCTGTTCACTGGTTCATCATGGGTGCAATGGGGCAATTCCTAAAACTGCTTACATTTCATAAAAGCAAATTTTATTGCCAAAAATTATTTATCCAAAATATCATGATCGTTTTCATGGGGGATAATTCAATAAACAAAAAAGCACAATAAGGGGATGAATCTGAGACTAATCTCATTGGGTCAAGGCAGCACCCATGCCACAGTTAGAATTTCCTGCTGTTTTACAAAGCGAATTGGATCTCAATGAAGTAAGATAGGACAGAATAGAAAATCACTTTGAGTTGTTTGGAGCTAACTTGGAAAGCTGAAAGCCATTTTTAAATATCTGTCATTAAGATCACAAAATAGTAGTAAAGCCTTTGAAAAATGTTTTACCCTTTGTAGACCAATATGCATGTCTTCTGGTAGATTTACAAGACTTGAAACAAAATAATACACCCTCAATACATCAGTGGTTCTTACATGAATTTACATTTTTTCAAACTTTATCTCAGAGATGTAGGAAGCTCATATACCTAAGATAAATTTCCCTTTTGTGGAAAAGTATAAAAACATCCCAAAGATGAATAACCACAATATAGTTAAGAAAAGCCACAACCACCTCATACAAAACTGCTAGAAACTTACAGAAACATTACACATAAATAGAAAGATTCTGCATATGAGCCATAAACATCCACTTTTCAATTCATTTCTGTAGCATTTCTGAGCCAGATTGAAATGTTGTAAAAATCTAGGTTAAAAAAAAAACACTCACGAGCCTTTTACCAGCCTTTCAATGGGAGCAAGTATGTTTGCTATTTGTGTCTGATTAGAGGTTCAGAAATATTTTTAAGAACTCAGTGCTCCAAGTTCTTTGTGTAAGACATGAATGCCCTGATGGACAAACAAATTCACTTAATAGGTCTTCCGGGAAACTTGCTCACTGGGCCTCTAACTTCAGCCTAAGCAGTCAATGATTCTTCAGATGAGATTTGACACAGGTTCAAACTTAATGCACAAATGTGTTGTCAGTATTGCGGAGGGCTTATGCCCTTATTTCTCTGCTAAATAAAACACTGATGCCTGCCTCCTACTTTTAGACATTCTGATTTAATTGTTATGGGGTGTGGCCTGGCATTTGGACTTCTTAAAGCTCTCCAGGTGATTCTAATAGTCAGGAAAGACTGGGAACCACTCTGTTAGACCGACTGGTTTCCAATTCTTATATGACTCAGTGATTCTTCTGATTAAAACGCCACACTCCTAGTCCTGGTTAAATAGTCCAAACTCACCAATACCGCATCTATGTTCCTTCAAGTCAGACTATTTATAATCACTCTAACCTCACGTCTTATTTCTCTCCTTCTAACTTACTTCTTAACATCCACCACACATCACGTATCTCTTATTGTTTGAGCTTCACTATGGTCCCTAAACAACATAAGGAAGGCAAAGATTAGTTTAGCTCCATTAATATCTTGGGAGACTCTATTTGTCTTCCGAAAGTCTACTGATAACAAACCCATGTCTGAGTAGTAAATTTTATCGAAGATTTCCATAGTTGAGCATAACAGTTATGATATGATTCCTTCTTGTCTATTGAGTATCCCTAACACTATAACAATCTATATTCCACAATGAGCAATATCATTGTGAAGAAAGGCACAATGGGAAGCTTTTTTCTTTCTTTTCGGTGGGGCACCTTGCAAGACCTGGTGTCAGCTTTGGGAGTTCTTTACACTTTATAATCTAAAGCTTACTGATTAAGTTGTCAATTTCCACATGGCCCCAATCACCCTTGACAGCCAGGTGCCTATACTCTAATTTAAGTCCAGATGTGTCCTCTATGTTCTAGCATCTTATACCACAAATCCTTGCTTGCATAAACTATATACAGTAGATAAGAAGAGAGGATCCTCTCCCCTAAGAAATAAGAACGATCTGGGCTCCAAACAAACTTCCTCAGTGTCTATAAGAAAGAAAAAAAAAAGCATGAATGTGGAGTTACTTTGCATCATAACAGCTCCTGATCAGGAGAACAAAATGAAATTCTAGAGCTCCTAGCCCTTGGGGAAAGTTCTTTATCCTTTATAATTCTAGTCAGGACACCAAGAGAAAAACTAAGTAGATGTAAAAGTCTTCATCATCTAGATTCATCCAGCTGCAATAGGGACTTAAATATTTTCAGGTGTTCAATATTCCTCATTCACTTTTATACACTTACTCTTTTATCATGTACCCTCTTACTGCTCAAAACACACTGTGCAGATTCCCTCACCCAACCCAACCCCACTTCTCTTCCTGGCTATCTTCTCAGTGACCTCCAGGGTTAAGCTCAGTTACTGCCTGTCCTGGGAGGCCTGGTGTGTCTTAGATGCATGCGTGTCCTGAGCATTCTGTCAGGGTATCTAGCTCAGTCTCCTTTACACTGCATGAAAGGTTTTGGTTCACTTGTCTGTCTTCCACAACAGATTGTGAAATATTTCAGAGCAGGGATCCTGTGCTATTTGTGTTTGCAACAATGATGGAGTCAGTGTGATTTGTACTCAATAAATGTTTAAGGTTTAACGATTGATTGGATGGCTGAATAAATGAGTCTTTCACATTAAACCCGCTGGGGCAGTTTTCTCATTTTTAGATGGCACTTGCTTATGGCAAAGTTGATTTGAATATTAAGAAATATTATATATATAATATCTAGAAATAGTAAGCTCTTGGTAAAAGTTTATCCTTTTTCCCTTTTCTCATTATTTAACAATTGTCTTTATGTGAATAATGTAAATTATAGAGTAACAAAGCAAAAAAAAAAAGGAAAGTTAATATCACTTCCTGATTAAAGCATGAATAAAGATGTAATGCTTGTTTCATAATTTTAAAAGATACAGATTTTATATTAGAATACTATGCTCCCTGTTTATGATAAAAAAAATTCAAGATAGGAGGAATGATTATCATAATAGCATGCAGAACGTCAATTCTAAAGTCTTTTAGAAGGAGTGAAGCATGATAGTTAGGATCATGAGCATAGACAGAGACAAAAAGACTTGCTCTCAAATCTTAGCTACTTAGTAGGCAGCATCTATCCTTGAATGTGTAACTTAACCCCGCTCAACTTCGGATTTCTTACCTTCAAAATGGGGACAATTCCCAAGTACCTAATGTTGCAAGAACTAAATAAGATTATATAAAGTGGATAGTAAGTACTCAACAAATGAAGTTTTGTGTTTTTTTGTTTTGTTTTTTGAGATGGAGTCTCACTCTGTCACCCAGGCTGGAGAGCAGTGGTGTGATCTCTGCTCACTGCAACCTCCGCCTCCTGGGCTCAAGCGATTCTCCTGCCTCAGCCTCCCGAGTAGCTGGGATTACAGGTGCCCACCACCATACCTGGCTAATTTTTGTATTTTTAGCAGAGACGGGGTTTCACCATGTTGGCCAGGCTGGTCTCGAACTCTTGACCCTTGGCGATCTGCCCACCTTGGCCTCCCAAAGGGCTGGGATTACAGGTGTGAGCCACCACGCTGGACCTGAAGTTGTTGTTAATAACAGTAGCAACAATATGTCTTTAAAAAATAGCCTATGGGACTGGCATACATATCTAATATTCTGTCTAGCCTCTGGCCCTTCTCCTCTTTCTTATTTTCCTGGATACATATGTCTCCTTCTTTCGAGAGGAGGATATCCACATCCTAAGGTCCTGGAGGTCTACCCACATCCTAAGGTCCTGCAGGAGTAAGGGGATACTAACTTTCTTACACTTTCTCTTCCAGCACAGGTTACCCAAATATTGAGCCAAACAGAGTCCTTGCACAGAATATCACAAATTGGCCCTAAAGAAAGAATGGGTTTATCACTGTGGTGAAATGGAAGACATATACCTGAGAGTTATTGTACTCATAGATCCAGTACCTTAGAGGGAAGCCATGTGAGAGAATTGAACCAGCATGCAAAAGCAACAGAGAGGAGGGTTGGGAAAAATTCTAAGGGGTTCATGTCTCTGATTCTAGTTTTCCCTGGGATATATCCCTGCCCTTCATATGAGAAAATACATCCCTTTTTTAAATAAGCTTGTTAGATTTGGGGTTCTGTCACATGTAACTGAGATAACTGATTAGCCTGAGGACAAACACAAAGAAGCCTCAAGGTGCTCAAGCTTGAAAGTGACCAAAATCTCTTTTGAACTTAGATGCAAATATTCTTAAGCAAACATGAACAAACGGAATCTAATAATATAAAAATGATAATATGTTACAAGTAACTGGAGTCTATCTCAGGAATGTGAGATTTTGTTAACATTTTAAAAAATCAACCCATGCAATCTGCTATACTAACAAGATAAAAAAATAAATTGATCTCAATAAATACAAAAAGACCTTTTGATAGGCAGCATCAATTCCTAAGTAAACAACAAAAAAACTCTCAGAAAACTAAGACTAGAATAAATCTTCTTCAACTTGAAAATGAATATCTACAGAAATTATACAATAAACCTAACAGTAATGAAATGCTGAAGACATTCTTCCTAAGGTCAGAAAAAAAACAGGTCCTCTTTTACCATTTCTATGCAACTGTGCTAAAGGTCTAATTGGGCAAATGAGTCAAGATATATAAATAAAAATCATTCCTTACTGAAAGGTAAAAAAGAAAATTGTCTTTATTTGCAGATGACATGATTTTCTATATTAAAAAAGACGTGGAATCAACAAAAAAAAGCTATTATAACTTACAAGTTATTATATTAAAAGTTGGAGGAACAAGGTAAGAACTAAAAAAACTCAGCAACAACAAAGGACATGAACAGATGTTTTTCAAAAGAAGGCATAAAAACAGACAACAGGCATATGAAGAAAATGCTCAACAACACTACGTATTAGAGAAATACAAATTAAAACAGATACCATCTTACTCTAGTAAGAATGGCTCATTAAAAAGTCAAAAAATATGTTGATGAGGATGTAGAGAAAAGAGAATGCTTACACACAATTGGTGGGGATGTATGTTAGTACAACTTCTATGGAATACAGTGTAGAGACTTCTCAAAGAATTAAAAATAGAACTACCATTTGATCCAGCAATCTCACTCCTGGGTATATACCCAAAGGAAAAGAAGCTATTAAAAAAAAATTACCTGAACTTGTGTATTTATCACAGCAGTATTCACAATAGCAAAAACATGGAATCAATCTAAGTGTCCATCAAGAGAAGATTGGATAAAGAAAATGTAGTATATATAGACAATGGAATACTATTTAGCCATAAAAAGTATGAAATTACGTCTTTTGCAGCAACATGGATGGAATTGGAGGTCATTATCTTAAGCCTAACAAATCAGATACAAAAAGACAAATAATGCATATTCTCAGTTATAAGTGGGAACTAAATAATTGTACACATGGACATAGAGCCTGAAATGATAGACAATGGAGACACAAAAAGTTAGGAGACTAGGAGGGGAGGAAGGTATGATAAAGTACTTAATGGATATGTCATATATTGTTCAGATGATAGTTACACTAATAGCCCTGATTTCACCACTGTAAATTACAAAATTACACTTGTACCCCCATAAATTTATACACATGAAATAGGCAATTATTTTCTAACATGCCAGCAATGAAAAATTTGAATTTGAAATTTAAAATAAACTCCATTTATGTTAGCACAAAAACAAAAACCCTACTTAGATGTAAATCTAACAAAATATGTATAAAACCTATATGAGAAAAACCACCAATCCTTGGACAAGGAAATCAAAGATAATTAAGTAAATGGAAAGATATTTCATATTCATAAATAGGAAGACTCAATATTGCCAAGGTGTTAGTTTTTCCTGACTTTGTAGATTCATGGCAACCCCTATCTAAAATTCCAACAAGTTATTTTGTTTATATCGAGAAACATTCTAAAGTTTATATGGAGACCCAAGAGACCAAGAATAGCCAATACACATATTTGAGGAGAAGAACAAACTCAAAAGCTGAAACTACATGAATTCAAGATTTACTGCAAAGCTACAAAAATCAAACAGTGTGGTGTTAGCAAAAGAACAGACAAATAGATCAATGGGACAGAATAGAGAGCCCAGAAATAGATCCACACCAATCTAATCAACAGGTCTTTGACAAAAGAGCAAAGGCAATGTTAAAGGTAGTCTTTACAACAAAAGGTACTGGAACAAATGAGCATCCACATGCTAAAATATGAATCTAGACACAGACCTTAGACGTTTCACAAAAATTAACTCAAAATGGATTTTGAAACTGAAAGTAAAATGCAAGAATTTAACACTCATAAAAGATAATTTAGAAGAAAATCTAGATGAAACTTGGGTTTGGCAATGATTTTTCTTAAATATAACACTAAAAGCACAATTCATGAAAGACAAAATTGGTAAGTTGTACTTCATAAACATTATAACCTACTCTGTGAAAGACACTGTCAAGAGAATGGAAGTACAAGCCACAGACTGGGAGAAAATATTTGCAAAGCACATCTAATAATGGTATATCCAAAACATACAAAAAGTCTTAAAACCCAATAATAACTAATTTAAATAGCCAATTTGAAAATGGGCAAAAGATCTAAACAGATACCCCTCCAAAGAAAATATACAGATGGCAAATAAGCATATGAAAAAATGTTCTTGGTTGCTTCCAAATGTTTGCAGCTATACACAGTGCCAGAACTTAGAAGTAACCAAGATGGCCTTCATTAGGTGAATGTATAAACAAACTCTAGCACATCCAGACAATGAGATATTATCAGTGATAAAATTAAAAGGAATGAAGGAGTGATCAGCCATGAAAAGACATGGAGGAATCTTAAATACACACTACTAAGTGAAATAAGTCAATCTGAAAATTATACCTACTGTGTAATTCCAACTTTATGACATTCTAGAAAAGGCAAAACTGTGGAGACAGTTAAAAAGGCCATTGGTTTCCAGTGGCTGAGAGGAGGTAGTAAGGATGAATAAATAGGCAAAGCACAGGAGATTTGTAGGAAGTGAAATGATTCTGTCTGATACTGTAATGGTGGATTCATGACATAATGCATTTGTGAAAACCCATAGAACTGTAGAAGACAAGAATATACTCTAATGTAAACTATGGACTTTAGTATCTGATAATGTAGCAATATTGGTTCTTTAATGGTAACAAATTTGCCACACTAATGCAAGGTGTTAATAACAGAAAACTGTGTGTAAAGGGTGGTGATGAGAAGAATATGGGGAAATTCTCGGTGCTTTCTGCTAAATTTTTCTTTAAACCTAAAACTGCATTTAAATAAAAAAGTTTATTAAGTAAGAAAAAGAAGCCAAGACATTGTTAATTCGTTTTCAGGCCAAAGCAGAGTAATAGGAACCAGGTTAAACTCTTCCTACCTGAAATAACTAAAAAACTAGAAAATTAAATAAAACATCAGGGTTCAAGACATTGGACAACGGGCAATAAAGGAGAGTGACGCAAGAGATGGAGAAAAAGTTAAGATGCGTTCTAGAATAGCAAAAGGGTGCTTCCTACAGAGAGCTCTCACACCATGGCACAGGGAGAGAGAATATACATAGAACCTGGTGGGATTCCGGAGTTGAGGGGATGAAGTTGGTTTCTGGGGAGGGCAAGGCAGCTAGAGTTCTCCAAAGAGAAATACAATGAAACAATCCCCGGGGATGATACAGACCAAGAATAGTTCTGTTCACAACAGAAATATCAGAAAAATAAAATCATTCATGGTACATCAAAAAGAATACTCAGAAGGGTTTTGCCTCAGGAGAGCAGAAATCCAGCCCTAGACAAACACTACTCTGATATTGCCTAACAAAGCTTAAAAGCAAGCAAAAAAGTAACAACCTGTTTTAAAGAACTTTACTACAAGCTAGACCAGACTTGAAGAGTATTTAAAAGAGTAGGGGGGAAAAAAAGACAGAACCCAACAATGTAAAGGCCACAATGGGCCACAATAAAATGGGCAGCCAATAAAAATTTACCATGAATCCAAAAAAAGCAAAAAACAAACAAACAAAAAATGACAATGAGGGGAAAATTCAACCAATCAAAAATAATCCTAGAAGCCGGGCGCGGTGGCTCACGCCTGTAATCCCAGCACTTTGGGAGGCCGAGGGGGGCGGATTACGAGGTCAGGAGATCGAGACCATGGTGAAACTTCGTCTCTACCAAAAATACAAAAAAAAAAAAAAATTAGCCGGGCGCGGTGGTGGGCGCCTGTAGTCCCAGCTACTCAGGAGGCTGAGGCAGGAGAATGGCGTAAACCCGGGAGACGGAGCTTGCAGTGAGTTGAGATCGCACCACTGCCCTCCAGCCTGGGTGACAGAGCGAGACTCCGTCTCAAAAATGATGATAATAATAATAATAATAATAATCCTAGAAGAGATCATGGAATCAGTAGAAAAACTAATAAAACTGAAATAAGTATAATCTATATGTTCAAGAAGCTAGAAAAAATATTAAGGGTTAAAAGTAGAAATGAAGAAGATATAGAAAGACCAAAAGCAAGCACTCAGAGATTAAAACTGCAGTGTCTGAGATGACAAATGCATGGATGGGATAGAAAACAGATGAGTCAGGAAACTTGAAGACATAGCGATAGAAAACTCAAAATGAAACAGAGGGAGAAAAAAAAAACACAGTTTCAGTGATCACTGGGGAAAATCTATGGGTTTAGTACACACGTAATTAGAATCCTCCAAAGAGAGGAAAGAGAGGGAGGACAGAAAAATATTTAAGGGAATAATGGCCATTTTTTTTTCCAATGTGATGAGTACTCTAAGCCTTCAGACCAGAAAAGTGCCATAAACTTTCAGAATCACAATAAGAAAAGGAAAAGAAGAAAAATAAACCAAGATACAGTATAACCAATTACTTAAAATGGGTGATAAAGAGAAAAATCCTATAGACATTTAAAAAAGTAAAAAAGAGATAGATTTGGCTGGGCGCGGTGGCTCACACCTGTAATCCCAGCATTTTGGGAGGCTGAGGTGGGCAGATCATCTGAGGTCAGGAGTTCAAGACCAGCCTGGCCAACATGGAGAAACCCTGACTGTACTAAAAATATAAAAATTAGCTGGTCATAGTGGTAAGCACCTGTAATCCCAGCAATTTGGGAGGCTGAGGCAGGAGAATCGCTTGAACCCTGGGAGGTGGAGGTTGCAGTGAGACGAGACTGCGCCACTGCACTCCAGTCTGGGCAACAGAGCCAGACTTTGTCTCAAAAAAAAAAAAAAATTACAAATGTAAGAAGGCTTCTCATTGCAAGCCATGGCAGGCAGAACACAGTGGCATAGAGAGGACAAAAAAAAGAAAACCCTTTAACCTATAACTATATGACCTGAAAAAAATAGCTTTCAAGGATGAAGGCAAAATAAAAATTATTCAGATGTAAAAACGGCAAAAGGATTCATCAGCAGCAGCCTTACACTATAAGGAGTAAAGGAATTTCTGAAGGTAAAGGGAAATAATGCCATCTGCAAATACGTCTCTACACAAAAACAAAGGACACTGGAAATGGTACCTACATGTGCAAATTTATTTTTTAATACTTTCTCTTAATGTTTATACAGCTTTAAAAGACATTTGACCGCTTTAAGTAAAAATAGCAACAATGAACTTTTCAGTTATAACAGGTAGACTGTTAAACAATTAGACTTTATGACAATAGGACAAAGCAGAAAATTGAAGTATTCTATTATAAAGTTTATGCACTATATGTGAAGTGGCATAATTATCACACAAAAGTAGACTTTGACAATTTGAAGATGTATACTATAGACAATAAAGTAGCTAATAACATAACAAAGATACTTAGTTTATAAGACACTAATGGAGATAAAATGAAATTCTTAAAAATTTACTGATGCCAAAAGAGGCAGGAAATGAAAGCAAATGTAATAAAGAAGAGATGACACAAATAGAAAACAAAAAGACATTAGATTTGAAATCATCATGTCAATATTCATGTTAAATGTCAACAATCTAAATACATGGATAGAAAAGTAGATGTTGTCAGATTACATTGAAATCAATAAACTATGTAAACACATAAATGACATGCTGCCGAGAAGAGTTAAACATTAAGTGTATAGACATAAATACGGTAAAAGTCATAGAATGGAAAAGGATATATTGTGCTAACAATAACAAAAGAAAGCCTGAATGACAATATTAACATCAGACAAGTGTATTTTTAAAAAATTATTAAAAGAGATAAAGAGTGTATTTCATAATTACAAAAAATGAATCAATACATCAAGAGAAGATAATACTTGCAAATATTTATGCACCTAATAACAGATTTTTGAAATAAATTAGGTAAAATCTGATAAAACTGCAAAGAGAAATAGAGAAATCTACAATTATAGCTGGAGATTTCAACAGCACCTTCTCAAAAATAGAATACAAATCAGGAAGGACATAAAGAACAATACTATTAACCAACTTGACCTAAGTAAGGTGTATAGCACACTCAACAGAAGCGGAATATGCAATCTTTCCAATTGCACACAGGACATTTAATAAAATGAACCATTTTCTGGACCACAAACAAGACTCACTGATATTTTAAAAAATTAAATTGTACAAAGTATGTTATCTGACCCCAGTGGAATTTAATTAGAAATCAGTAACCGAGATATCTAAACAATCCCAGATACTTGGAAAATGTTTTAAACTTACAGATTTTTTAAAAGTAAATAAATAAAAGTTGAAACTCAACATATGCAGACAGTTGGGACACTGTTAAAGCAGTATTTATATAGTAATATAAAGTACTAAATGCCTATATTACAAAAGAAGAAATACTTCAAATCAATGATCTCAGTTTCCACCTTAAGAAACTAAAAAAGCAAAGTAATTCCAAAGAAATTACAAGAAATAACAAGGATCAGAGCAGACAACAACAAAAAAAGAAAACAGAAAATTAATTTTAAAAATTAATGAAACCAAAAGCCATTATTTTGAGATCAACAGGACAAACTATGATCAATAAAAAAGAGAGAAGATACTAATTACCACTTAAAAAATGAGAGAGATGATGTTATCATCTCTATATATAGGCAAAGCATTAAAATGAACATTTTTAATAATTGTATGCCAATAATTGACAATTTAGATGAAATGATTCCTTGAAAGATAAACACTACTGGCCAGATGTGGTGGCTCATGCCTGTAATCCTAGCACTATGGGAGGCCGAGGTGGGTGTATCACTTGAGGTCAGGAGTTCGAGATCAGCCTGGGAAACACCATAAAGCCCCATCTCTACTAAAACTACCAAAATCAGCCGGGCATAGTGGCACGCGACTGCAGTCCCAGCTACTCGGGAGGCTGAGGCACGAGAATCACTGCCGGGAGGCAGAGGTTGCAGTGAGCGGAGATCCAGCCACTGCACTCGGCACTCCAGCCTGAGCAACAGAACAAGACTCCTCTCAAAAAGAAAAAAGAGAAGAGAAGAGGAGAGGAGAGGAGAGGAGAGGAGAGAAGAGAAGAGAAGAGAAGAGAAGAGAAGAGAAGAGAAGAGAAGAGAAGAGAAGAGAAGAGAAGAGAAAAAAACACCACCAAAGTGCACTCAAGAAGATGTACATAACCTAAATGATGCCTTGGCTATTAAAAAAAATTATTTGCCTTTTTTATAAAAATATTATTTGTAGAAAAGTGGCAGATTTTGTGGATAAAAGGTGGTCTTCTTAATAAATGCTGCTGGAAAAATTGGATATTAATATGCCAAAAATGAACTTGCATGTTTATACCTTATGAAAAAAAAATCAGTAATGGTTCATACACCTAAATAAACCAAAAAACATAGAAAATCTTTTTGACCTTGAGTTAGGCAAAACTTTCTTAGATACAACACCAAAAGCATAAATCATAAAAGGAAAAGTTGATAGCTCACGCCTGTAACCCCAGCACTTTGGGAGGCCGAGGCAGGCAGATCATGAGGTCAGGAGATCGAGACCATCCTGGCTAACACGGTGAAACCCCGTCTCTACTAAAAATACAAAAAATTAGCCGGGCGTGGTGGTGGGCACCTGTAGTCCCAGCTACTCAGGAGGCTGAGGCAGGAGAATGGCGTGAACCTGGGAGGCAGAGCTTGCACTGAGCTGAGATCGTGCCACTGCACTCCAGCCTGGGAGACAGAGGGAGACTCTGTCTCAAAAGAAAGAAAAAAGAAAAAAAAAAGTTGATAAACAAGACTTCATTAATAATTTCTGTTCTTCAAGAGGCATCGTGAAATATAGTAAAAGACAAAACACAGATGGGGAAAATATTTGCGAATCACATAACTGACCAAACCATTCTCTCCCTAGATATTTTCCTGACTAAAGGATATATCTGTACTAAGCTCACATCTGAGTGTTTGTAGCAGCTTTATTTATAATAGTCAAAAAGTTGAAACAATCTTAACATCTATGAACAGGTGAATGGAAAAACAAATTGCAGTAAACCCATGCAATAAAACGCCACTCAGCAATGAAAACTATAAACTCTTCATACACTATCCACTGTAATTTGGATGAATCTTGAAATAGTCATGCTGATTGAGAGAAGCCAGACCTACCTCTTTCCCCAAAAAGTATAATCTCATTAATATAAAATTCTTAAAAAGGTAAACTAGTGTATAGTGACAGAAAGCAGATCAGTTACTACTTGGGGACTGGGATGGAGGGGTAGTTATTTACAAATCGGCAGGAGGTTTCTTTTGGAAGGGATGGAAATGTTCCATACCTCGATTGTAGTGATGGTTTCACAGGTGTACGTGTATGTGTGTTTGAGAGAGAAAATATGTTAGTTTCTAGAAAATGTGTTAGTTTCTACACGTTAAATAGGTGCAATTTATTATAGGTCCACTGTGAATCAATAAAGCTTTAAAAAACAAACAAATAATTTTCTCAGAGAGGAAAAGTGAGAACTGATAAATTTAATGGACTCACTAGAATAATTTCTGATGGAGGTCAAAGAATAATTCAAAAAGAAGATTTTAAAAAGTAAATAGGTAAATAAATTAAGAAATAAATAAGTAGGTAGAACAATAATAGCTAGCATCTATTATTCAGTTAACGTGCAACAGGCATTGTAATAGCCTGTACACCTAGTGGTAGCATAGCTGACGGTTGACAGCTCACAATTGAGTCCCTCTCTGCTATTCCTCACTGTGTAAGGAAGCTGCCTACCCAAAGCTGTGGTTTCCTCCATCCATATATCCAATGACTGGTCCAGGTAATACTGCAAAGAACTACTCCCTTGCTTTATTGGAGGCGCCTGAAGACATCCCAGCTCCAGGGCTCTCTGTGGAATCATCTGCCACTTCTGTTGCAGACCAGTTCAGTCTCTCCCTCTACACAAATCTCAAATTTCCTAGAGTCCCTCAAATCTTCCTAGCCGTTGATTCCCTGAAATTTCTCCAACTAACCCCTTGTATCCAAATCCCGGAGGCTCAGAATCCATTTCTCAAGGAATCAGACTTGAGATAGTTGATTATCTGATTTAATCTACCAAACAACTCTGTGAGACATGTGCTATTTGTATCTATGTTTTACAAGTGAAGAAAGAGTTGAAGTTAGAAAATTTATGTAACTTATCCAAGATCACTAGGACAATAGTTGGAGGAACTGATTAAAACAACCAACCAACCAAACAAAAAATGGGCCTTTATAATAAAAAAACTATACAGTCTCATGGAGGTGGTTTTATTATGAATGAATCATTAAAATCCATCCTAATGTCTTCTTGATAGCATTTTCAAGTTAGCAGATTATATAAATGCTGAAGGCATAGTTTATCTTGGTACATCAAATATCTGTAATAATAGCTCTACAAGTAGAAGGTGAAATGAGATATAAATAATGGTATGGATGGATGAATTAACAGCTAGTTGTATCGCTGTATCCAATAAGTGTTGATTAATAGGACCACATAAAAGTAGCCTGTGTATTTTTCGAGGGCAACATATTGTTAATGACTACACAGGCCTGCCGCATATATAGCTCTGATAAATGCTTGTAGAATTTAATTGAAGCCTTAGGGAGTCCCTGATAGATTGCCATCAAACCCTATTCTTGTCTTACATGGTATTTATGTCAGTGAATTGAATAGAGCCTGCAATCATAATTATACAATCTGCTCTAACTGTTCCATTAAAACCATGCTGATAAAATACACATTAAAGGAAAATCCTAAGATATCTAATTCATTAATATTTGTAAAACATTTGATGAGCAGCCACTATGTAATAGACCCTCTCCTATGCACTGAAGCCACAAAAATGATGGAAATGCTTTTGATTGTGTGGTACAAGATGACATCCAATAGATTTCAGGTGAAGTGCTAAATTAACTTTTTAAAAAATTTAGGATAACTGGTCAAGGTGTTGGGTTGGCTTTGGGGTGATTATACATTTATGGAAAACCCAACAGTAGAATATTGCTATCAGAACTATCTGAATCAAAGTTATTCTGGGTTAATAGAAACACAATGTCCAGATCACTCAAAGGTAGACTACTCAGCCCTATGCTGATCTGGGAAGACCACATCTACAGTACCGTATTCAATGTGAGCACCACATTAAAACACCACAGCCAACGTTTAAAAAATGACACATACGCTAGCAATTACCCATACTGAAGCAACTAGAACACTCTGGCACCTGTGCTCTAGGGAAAATAAGTGAAGGAATAAAGATTAACTTTCAGAAATGAAGCCTAAGAAAAGTCATAATCCATTCACAACAGTTGCTATGTCAAAGAGAGGGTAGGCTTGCCCTTTGACGCTTCAGCAAAAAAGAGGTAAAAAAATCACAAGGGAGCACATTTTGGTTTTACCTAAGAAAGAACTTTGTAACACCTATACCAATTTGAAAAGATAAGTCTTCTCTCTCAAGACAGGGTGAGTTTTCTCTTCCATGAGAGAGAGATGTGTGTGTGTGTGTGTGTGTGTGTGTGTGTGTGTGTGTGTGTATATATATATATATATTTTTTTTAGATGGAGTCTCGCTCTGTCACCCAGGCTGGAGTGCAGTGGCGCAATCTCAGCTCACTGCAACCTCTGCCTCTCGGGTTAACGCCATTCTCCTGCCTCAACCTCCCTAGTAGCTGGGACTACAGGTGCCCACCACTACGCCCAGCTAATTCTTTGTACTTTCAGTAGAGATGGGGTTTCACCGTGTTAGCCAGGATGGTCTCAATCTCCTGACCTCATGATCCGTCTGCCTCGGCCTCCCAAAGTGCTGGGATTACAGGCGTGAGCCACCGCACCTAGCCCACGAAGTATATTTTTGAAAGAAGCTGCATAATGTTCATGGAGCTCAATAATAATAATGTTTTTTTCCTACTTCAAAAAAACAGAGACCTTTGGCTTGAGAATAAGCCATTTCATAAAATAGAATGTCACGATGGTTTTTTAAACAGAGTTGATATATCTTGACATAATGCATGTATTTTATTTCTTATAATGATATACTTGTTCCCCACGATGTATAAAGATAAACATAATGAGAAAATAGAATTCAAACTGCAATAATCTTTGTGGAGTAGGGTCCAACAAATTGATCTGATACCTTATTCTATTTATTTGAAAACCTCAGGTTATTAGCAATACCATAACGATAATTCCCTACAATATATGTTAGTCCTTGTCTCATGATAGCACTATGCCACATAGTGTACAGCATCATTTCAAATCTTAGAGGAATGTCTACATACTTTGAATTAAGGGAATATAGATCTACTACAGGCACTATTTTTGGTGTAAATTTAATGAATTAAAATAGAAAGAGCAAAATACATAAATATATTACTATGTGTAACATAAACATGGTTTGTGGTGCTTTTTTTCTTCTTTGGTCAAAAGATAAAATACGACAAAAAATACTTTAAAATTTCTAATGTTTTCCAGCCAGATAATTATCAATGGTTATGAACATTGGGCATGTTATTGAAACTATATACATATTTTTGCATTATCTGTTCCCTAAAGAGACTTAACATCCTTTCTTTTCACTAATGTCCAAAGCAGAAGCTTTTATTGTTCTAAATAACAACAAAACAAAAATGGTGAAAACCATTCATGTGAACAAGGCAGAGTCCTGACTAGTATATAGAACCATGATCCCTGTCCAGAAATGATTTTTAAAAAATAAAATGACAGGATTTTCATAAAGTTAATGTTTCTATTTATTTATTTTTACATCATTAGTGGGTCTAAGTACAATGTTTTTACATTGATATATTGGATAGTGGTGAAGTCTGGCCTTTTAGTGTAGCCATCACCCAAATTGCACACACCATATACATTAAGTAATTTCTCTTCCCTCACCTGCTCCCAACCCTTCCACACTACTGAGTCTCCAATGTCCATTATTTTATACTCTATGTCCATGTGTACACATTATTTAGCTACCACTTACAAGAACATGCAGTATTTGATGTTCTGTTTCTGAGTATTTCACTTAGGACAACATCTCCAATTTCATCCATGTTGCTGAAAAAGACATAATTTCATTCTTTTTATGGCTGAGTAGTATTCCCCGGTGTATATGTACCACATTTTATCTAATCATCTATTGATGGATACTGAGGTTGATTCTATATCTTTGCCATTGTGAACAGTGCTGCAGTAAATAAACATGCAGGTCCAGGGATCTTTTTGATATAATGATTTCTTTTCCTTTGGGTATATACCCAGTAGTGGGATTGTTGGATCTAATGGTAGTTCTACTCTTTGAGAAATCGCCATATTGTTTTCCATAGAGGTTATATCCATTTACATTCCCACCCACAGTGTGCAAGGTTTCCCTTTTCTCAACATCATCACCAATGCCTGTTTTTGTTTTGTTTTGTTTTGTTTTTTCGTCTTTTTAATGCCAGATATTCTGACTGGTATAAGATGGTATCTCATTGTGGTTTTAATTTGCCTTTCTGATGACTGGCCGCACTGAACATTTTTTCATATGCTTATTGTCCATTTTAATGCCTTCTTTTGAAAAAAGTCTGCTCATGTCCTTTGCCTACTTTTTAATGATGTTATTTGTTTCTTCATGTTGAGTCATTTGAGTTCCTTGTAGAGTCTGGATATTATTCCTTTGTCAGATGTATAGCTTGCAAATATTTTTTCCTATTCTGCAGGCTGTGTGTTCACGCTGTTGAGGGATATGTGTGTGTGTATATAAATATATACATATATGCACATACACACACACACAACTTTTTAGTTAAATTAAGTCCCCATTTGTCTATTTCTGAGTTTTGTTGCATTTGCTTCTTAGGTCCCACAGTAAGGTCAAACAGCAGACATTTTTCTAAGAATAGATATTAACTGTAAAATACATCTATTTTCAATTTGTAAAGAAACCAATGATTCATTATATGCAACTATCAAGTCTTCAAACATTGGTCTTTTAACAGGAATCAAACAAAACAATGTGTTATAATTCTAGGACAAGGAGCTAATTAAAGAACAGAAAGTTGTGATTTCCACTGTGGAATATCATGTTAGAAAAGGAAGATATGGAGAAATAAAACCATCATTTCATAAGTTAAATCTTAGGAAAACAAAATGAACCAACCAATGGAGGATGATTTGCAGGAAGAATTTTGATGAAACTGCACAATACCAGGAGGTGGAGGCTGCAGTGAGCGGAGATCACAGCATTGCACTTCAGCCTGGGCAACAGAGTGAGACTCCATATCAAAAAAAAGAAAGAAAAGAAAAGAAAAGAAAAGAAAAGAAAGAAAAGAAAGAAAACAAAAGGAAACTGTACAATAACTTTTAGCAATGAGCAAATTTCAAATCACTATCAATGTCCTGATGAAAATATAAATGAACCCCTTATATGTGCAAACATTATACTAAGTACAAGGATAAAAAGAGATTTAAAAAATGCTCTCTGTTGCTACTTAGCTTAAAGTTTAGCAATCAGGGATAGGAGATCGACTTCACCATGCATGCTACAGTTAATTTGTGATGGCTTTCTGGAGTGTTGCATAATAAAACAATCTGATCTAATACCAAAGCTTTCCAGAAAAGGAGACCATTTTTTATTTATTGAAGTTTGCCATTGCCATGGGAGAGAGCAGTGAACTGCATGGATAGGCAGCATGCATAATGGTTAAAAGTGCAGACTCTCGAGCCAGGGAGACTAGCATAAGAAAAAATAAGCATAGGCTGGGGGTGGTGGCTCACGCCTGTAATCCCAGCACTTTGGGAGGCTGAGGCGGGTGGAGCACGAGGTCAGAAGATCAAGACCATCCTGAACAACATGGTGAAACCCCATCTCTACTAAAAATGCAAAAATTAGCCAGACATGGCAGTGCACGCCTGTAGTCCCAGCTACTCAGGAGGCTGAGGGAGGAGAATCGCCTGAGCCCAGGAGGTGGAGGCTGCAGTGAGCAAAGATTATACCACTGCACACCAGTCTGGGCAACAAAGCAGGACTCTGTCAAAAAAAAAAAAAGAAAAAGAAAAAAGAAAAACAAGAAAGAAGAAAGGAAAGAAAAGAAAGAGAAAAAGAAAAAAATAAGTATACTAGCATGTACTAATAATTACAGACATGTTCACGTTTATATACAGACATGTATAGAGGATAAGATAAGGATAAACCTACTGCAATGTGTGTGATGCACAGATAGATGATAGATCACTCTGAGATAAATTAATCTGCACCATAACACTAATGGAAGATTTCACTGAAAACATGGAAACTAAACTGGTCTAGAGGAAAGCCTAGAAACTAAATAAGGGAAGTGGAAATTACAAACAAAGTGGGCTAGGCTGAGTAATAGCAGTAGTTAGGCTACTCCAAAGCAAAGCTATATGATATGTGGTTTTCATTTTTATAATAGACCTCTTGGATGAAGTAGAATTTTTTTTTTTTTTTTTTTTTGAGACGCAGTCTCGCTCTGTTGCCCAGGCTGGAGCGCAGTGGCCGGATCCCAGCTCACTGCAAGCTCCGCCTCCCGGTTTACGCCATTCTCCTGCCTCAGCCTCCCAAGTAGCTGGGACTACAGGCGCCCGTCACCTCGAACGGCTAGTTTTTTTGTATTTTTTTAGTAGAGACGGGGTTTCACCGTATTAGCCAGGATGGTCTCGATCTCCTGACCTCGTGATCCGCCCGTCTCAGCCTCCCAAACTGCTGGGATTACAGGCTTGAGCCACCACGCCCGGCCTGAAGTAGAATTTTCTTAAAAGAGCCCTGGAGAAGACAGAATGCAAGGACAAGGACTGTGGACAGTTTTTTATACCTGGACTTTATTTTGTACTTTAGGGAATAACAGATATTTCTTGAACACAGAAGTGTTATATTTTAGAGTGGCTCTAAGGGATTTATAGGAGAACTTCCAGAAGTTCAAAGAAAAAAGCTGTCACCTAAATAGAATTCTTGCACATATCCTCCAAAAATGTATACAAAACAACAAAACAATGTTTTGCCAAAATAACAAGAACCTGCGTTTAAAAATGGGAGAAGGACAGAAAGGGACAGCCAGGACCTGGTGCTGCAGGGCTTTCTATTACTCCAGACTTCATTCAGAAACTGGAGACTTAATTGGTTACTTCCGGCAAATAGCCCACAACAGCACACATCAAATATAGTATGTGTTGCATCCATGAGGAATTATTAGCTGTTGGCTCTGAGTTGACACTAATTTCCAGGAATCAAAATCTCACCCACTTTGGTCCACAAGATTGAGGAATTTGGAGCTCAAATATATTTGAAGTCTTGCAAATAGTTTATCTTACAATGAGTCCAGTAGACCTGAGGGACCATTCTGAGCTTCTGTTTTTGGAAAAGCATATTATACAACTGTCAAAATCTCTAAACTCTGTGTGTGTGTGTGTGTGTATGTGTGTGTGTGTGTGTGCGCGTGCGCATGCATGTACTGCTAGAGTAGAACTGGCCAAGAGCAAATGCCCCTCCAAGAACCCAGAATAAAACAAAACTAACATGATATGAATTTCCGGAGGAATTCCCAAGACTAAGGCCAAAAGTAAAGAATTGAAAGATGCAGGCATGTTAGTTCTTATCATATCCCTGCATGACTCAACTCTGGCTAATATAGGGGCTTAGTGACAGTAGATTATCATAAACTTAATTAGAGAGTGAGGCCAATCACAGCTCCCATTGCAAATATGGAATCTTTACTGCTGCAAATTATCAGAGCCCTTGCACCTGATATCTATTTATGCACCTATTAAGCTATTGAGTGCTTTTTTCCCCAATATCAATTAATAAACACAATCAGAAGAGGATGACCAATGACCTTTATCTGACAGTAGCAATAGTACTCCCTCTCTGTCTTATCTCAAGGTTATGTATATTCTCTTCATCTGTTATAATATAGGATGCAGACACTTCTCATATTCCGGAAAACATCATGCTAGGATTTTACATGATTGCATTTATGCTAATTAGACCTGGTGACAGAGTATTCTGCTAGTAAGACACACACATGTTGGCAGGTGATAGACAATTCCCGTGAAAAGACGGGGCCTACCATATCAATAAAATTGCAAAAGTTCAGTGTTCTAAAACATGTCAAAATATCCTCTGTGAAAGATAGGTAGCAATAGGAATAGAGCCAGGTATGGTGGCTCATGCCTGTAATCCCAGCACTGTGGGAGGTCAAGGCAGATGGATTACTTGAGGTCAGGAGTTTGAGACGAGCCTGGCCAATATGGTGAAAACTCGTCTCTCCTAAAAATACAAAAAGTAGCCAGGTGTGGTAGTGCACGCCTGTAATCCCAGCTACTAGGGAAGCTGAGGCAGGAGAATCACTTGAACCTGGGAGGTGGAGGCTGCAGTGAGCTGAGACTGTGCCACTGCACTCCAGCTTGGGTGAGAGAGTGAGACCTGGAAAGGAAGGAAGGAAGGAAGGAAGGAAGGAAGGAAGGAAGGAAGGAAGGAAGGAAGGAGGGAAGGAGGGAAGGAGGGAAGGAGGGAAGGAGGGAAGGAGGGAAGGAGGGAAGGAGGGAAGGAGGGAAGGAGGGAAGGAGGGAAGGAGGGAAGGAGGGAA
>NC_045441.1:134057451-134059207 GCF_002776525.5 Piliocolobus tephrosceles | reverse complement strand
GGGAAGGAGGGAAGGAGGGAAGGAGGGAGGGAGGGAGGATGTAGCAATAAAGTGTTTGGTGTTGCTGAACATGTTGAACATAAAAGATTAATTCCAAAATTTCCATGTCACTAAACTTTTTAATATCTTCCTTTATGGCAGAAGTCAGTAAACATTTTCCATGAAAGGTCAGATAGTAATTTTTTTTTAAGAGAGAAAGGGTCTCATTCTGTCATCCATGCTGGAATGCAGTGGTACAATCATAACTCACTGTATCTTCCAACTCCTGGGCTCAAACAATCTTCCACCTCAGCATCCTGAGAATCTAGGACTACAGACATGCCTCACCACACTCAGCTTTTTAAATGTTTTTAGAGATGGGGTCTTGCTGTGCTTCCCAGGCTAGTTGTGAACTCCTGAACGCAAGTGATCCTCCTGTCTCAACCCGTCAGAGTGTTGGAACTACAGGCACCACTCCGTGTCCCAGACAGTAAACATTTTATACTTGTGCACCATAGTCTCTCTTTTGCAAGTATTCAACTATGCCACTGTAGCATGAAACAGCCATGGACAAGTAATGAATGGTGTGTCTCTATTCCACTGAAACTTTGAGAGGGAGTAGACCATATTTGGCCTAAGAGTGATAGTTTGGTGAACCTGTCTTTATGATGTGCCAGAAATTTTCAGTATCCAAGCTTGTTGATTGTAGAATCTGTGTTTAAATTAACTAGTTCCTCTCATTGGGAGAAACAGAAGCCAACCAAAAGAGAACTGTCTCCCTAGTCTCACCTAATGGGGAGCATTAGAAAATGTAGAGACCACATTTAAATACTTAATATTGTGTAACTATGGAGTATTAAATCTCAAGATTCTTAAGGTACAATATTCTTACAGAATAACAGCATGCATACACATATAAAGAGACAATACTGTACTATTCAACATTGAGGAATACACTTCCAACACATTTACTCAAAATTTCAGTGCTTGCTGCTTTACAGCAAGGTGGACCTTTTAAAAAGGAACTTTCCTTCCTGAGATGACACTATAAAATGTGCTGTGACTTTGCAAAAGCAATAATAATTTCTCTTCAATTTCATGAATAAAAACAGGCAATTTCTATAATCCTTCACGCCCTCACTACCCTCCAAATAAAATTGCTTTCATATTCACTGTTAGTAATTTAACAATTACATTCAATGAGTATTTAGTTGATTTTGTTTCCTTTGTTATCTTGCTTATCAGTGTTGTCCATCTTAAACTACAAGTACAGATCATAGCTGAAACTTACATCTCTTTATATCACGTTGACTACAACTGATACTTAGAATAATGCTCAGAAAGATTATCAACACAGATTAGGTGATTGGGATTTTCCGTGGCAGGGACCTCTCAACATGACAAAAGGGGAAGATAGGTCATTATTCAACCTCTAGACAGACCTTACAATACTTCAGTCATTCCCAGACAGGTAAGAAATCCCTTTCCCCAGGCCGGGCGCGGTGGCTCAAGCCTGTAATCCCAGCACTTTGGGAGGCCGAGACGGGCAGATCACGAGGTCAGAAGATCGAGACCATCCTGGCTAACACGGTGAAACCCCATCTCTACTAAAAAATACAAAAAACTAGCCGGGCGAGGTGGCGGGCGCCTGTAGTCCCAGCTACTCAGGAGGCTGAGGCAGGAGAATGGCGTAAACCCGGGAGGCGGAGCTTGCAGTGAGCTGAGATCGTGCCACTGCACTCCAGCCTGGGCGACAGAGTGAGACTCTGTCTCAAAA
>NC_045441.1:133911276-134057351 GCF_002776525.5 Piliocolobus tephrosceles | reverse complement strand
AAAAAAAAAAAAAAAAAAAAAAAAAGAAATCCCTTTCCCCATTTCTGCTGGGGATATTGTGGCTTTCTTATCACTTCTTCTTTAAAGGCAATAATTTTTCTTATGCACTCGGTGTCATCATTACTGTCTGACTAGTGATTTATTTAGCTAGTTTAATCACTCATTGGTTATATTTCTTTAGTCTAACAGAGAAATAACTCCAATCCAATGCAGAAATAAAAACTTGTTTACTTTTATTTGGGTTAAAACAATATGTTTTTGTCTAATTCTGGTTGTTTGAAAGAAACAACTGGGAAAGAGGTCCTATGAGATTAGGTTTTGTGCTAAATAAGAGAATTATGAACAAGAATTCTACTTCCTGTTAATGCATCACATTCAATTCCCTTCATACATGTGAGACTACCAATGTGTTACTCATACTGATCTACTCCATGTAATGCTAAGGAACCCTTGCTATTAGAAATTATTTTGTTTTTGATTTAATGACTTTTTTCCAGCCAAGTATTGAGAGTCAGGAATCTTTTGTCCCTGTTCCTTTTACTTATGCTTTGGGTGACTTTAGGCAAATCACTCTCCCTGCCCAGGCCTTACCTTTCCACCTATAAAAGGAAGAGATTGTTGTAAATGTTAATGTTATGATACTTTCTAAATTCATGAAGTCCCTTTACTAATATTAAACTACTTATTCTTTCTTGCAAAGCTTATCATGTCTGCATACAAAATGAGAAGAATTATTTAAGTCGTGATTAACATAATCATTGTTTTGCCTTATTTGTTTTTCTTACTTGAAGATATTTCATTTAGATCCTTTACTGCATTCTATTTTTTTTAAATAATGTAAGGATTTACTCAACAATGCTGACCATATCATCTCCTTGCACTTCTTTCATTTCCATAATATTACACTGTATCTCTAACTATCACTATTTTTTAAGTCTCTTCTTCTGGCTCCTAATCTACTCTTCCCCTAAGTACCTGTATTTTTCTGGGTTCTGTCCTAAATTTTATTGTCTATTTCTTGCATGCGATCCTCCTGGCAGGCGTTTCACGTGGTTTGGAGTGCCGTCTGCACACTGACCACCGCAAATCTGCATCTCTGGCCCTGATCTCTCCAGAGCCGCATCCCTCCCATAGAGGTGCTTACTTAGTGTCTCACACCACATGTGCTATAAGACATGTAAACTACTCCATATCTGATGCTGAACTCATCACATTTTATCAAATTTCTGCTTCTTCTTTATTGTCCCTACTCTTATTAAATGCCGTATCATTCATCCAACTGCTTGAGCCAGAATCCTGGAAGTCATCTTTAAATCTTCCCACTCTCAAAACCTGCATCCAGTGAATTTCTCCGAAAAATGTGTCAGTGTGATAAGTTAAAAGTTAAACAGCTTTGCTTATTCTTTTCACAGTGTAACAGACTCCTGTGGACAAAACCCCATCCCAAATAGAACATAAGGTTTGGCCCATGTGAGAACAAATTCATGAATTCATTTCATAAAGGTAGAATTTACATTTATATAGTATATTATCCTCTGAATTTGAAATTTACTCCCAGACTAAAACTAGTGAGGTGATCTGAGTGAATGCTTGTCCTGTTCTTTGGCTACATTTTCTTTAGTCAGTTTTACAGGGAAATCAATCCAATCCAATCCAGAAGTAAACACTTATTCACTTTTATTTAGGTTAAACAGCATACGTTTTGGTCTAACTGGTTGTTTAGAAGAAACAATCCAGAAAGAGGTCCTATGAGATCAAAGTTTGTGCTAAATAAGAAAGTTATGAACAAAACTTCTGCTTCCTGTTAATGCATCACGTTCAATTCCCTTTGTACTTAAAATGCTAATAATTTGTTAGAAATTATCAGTAGCATACTGATCTACTCTATGTCACGTGACTGCAAAAAATTAAAACAATTACAAATGAAGCTTTGGACTATGACACCATCTCCCTTTACACTGTTTGAAGTTTTATTTTCCCTCCATTTTTCATTAAGGGACCACATCAGAAAAATATTTACAATAGTTCCTCCCCCCCAATTCAGAGTTTTACTTACCTGCTCTCATCCAAGGTCCAGAATTACTAAATGAAAAATTCCAGAGATAAACAACTCATAAGTTTTAAATTTTCTGCCATTCTGAGTAACATGATAAAATCTCATGCCATCCTCCTCCACCTTTCATCCCTCCCACGATGTGAATCACCACTTTGCCCAGCGTGTCCACCCTGAACGCCACCTGGTCGTTAGGTATTTAGCAGCCATCGCAAATAGATCGACTGTTGTGGTATCACAGTGCTTGTGTTCAAATAGCCCTATTGAACTTAATTGTTTATCAGTTTATTCACAATTATGGCTAATCTCTTACTGTGCCTACCTTACAAAATAAATTGAATCATAGATGTGTGTATATAGAGACCAAAACATAGTCTATATAGGGTTCAGCACTATCCTAGGTTTTAAACATCCACTGGGGGTGTTGGAGCATATCCCCTGTACATAAGGGGTGACTACTGTATGTAGGAACATAAAATAAAAAATGCTTTCAAGTATACAAATTGCAGCCATAACGAACAGAATTTTGGATTTATTTTTATTTTTATTTCTTATGAAGTCTTACTATGTGCCAACGCTAGGTACCCTTCTAAGGACTTTATAAGTATTAATTTATTTAATCCTAAAAATAAGCATAGAAAATAGATGCTTATAAAGTCTGTAAAATGGAACATTGCCCATTTTGGATATTAAGAAATCAACTATCAGAGAAGCAAATTGCCTAACATCACATAAGCAAGAAGTAATTGGGCTGAGATTGAAACCCAGGTGGTCTGGCTGCAGAGTACGTGTACTTTATCACAATGCCAGAATCACAGAACTGTTTCACCTGACTTCAATCAGATTCAAGATCAAACAACACATGCTATATTTTAGGGGAAGTTTTCAGGAAAACCAATGTATTTTCTGTGAAATTTTGGATGTATAGTGAAGCAGTATAAAAATCTTCACAACCCACATGCAAATCTCCTTTCTATTAGGCACAGGAGAAATGGTTTCCCTGCTATCCAAGTATCTGTCAGAAATTAGTTCCTGGAAGATATACTTCTGTCTTAAATTTAACTTCAACAAGATCAAGGTGATATTCAAAGATGAGAAGATTATTTAGAAGTGGCTCAGGCCATAATACAACTAGACATGAAATATAGAAGAGGTTTCTGAAAAGCCTTCCAAAAAAGAGGAATTCTGTCCTAAAACACAAAAATGTTTGGAAACACAGAACACAGAACACATGTATTAATGATGTGCAAAGAAATCTGTGGCACTACATGATATGTTCATAGGCAGAACCTGGTCAGGTGGTTTTAAATGAATCTGAGGAATATTTTTATAATTATCAGTGTGTGTGAAAGACATCCACATGAGAACATTATGTGAAGGCAATTATTTTAACATATGTTCTTAATGTTAGCACATACCCCAAATCAAAAAGAATCTTAGGGATAATATTTCAATTTTGAAAATTTGAAAATTATTTCTTACTCTTAAATAGTTCTTCTAGATTTCTCTATGCCACTATATAAGAGCTAGGATCATTTTCTAAAATTTAGGCAAAGCCATCATTTAAGTAATTTGGTTAATAATATGCTGAAGGAAGGAAATGGTAGAATGTAATTACACATACATACTTAAACAAAACTAATTATAAAATATTAACTAAAATTACTGTGATATCATTATGGTTTAGCAGTAAGGTTTGTACAAACTGGAAAGGTAGAACTACATGGCTTTTATTTACCTTATGTTTTTCTTTTAGCTAATATCTTTGCTAAATAAAGTTAGCTGAACTAGATAGACACTTTAGATGTACTTCTTTTTGTTTGTTTTTTTGTTTTGCTTTTTTTTTTTTTTTTTTTTTGTTTTTTTTAAGACAGAGTCTCACTTTGTTGCCCAGGCTGGAGTGCAGTGGCGTGATCTTGGCTCACTGCAAACTCAACCTCCCGGGTTCAAGCAATTCTCTTGCCTCAGCCTCCGAAGTAGCTAAGATTAGAGGCATGCACCACCACGCGTGGCTCATTTTTGTATTTTTAGTAGAGACGGGAATACCATGACACTTTAGATGTATTTCATCTCTATCAAATAAATTTTAAAGAGTCAAATTAAAATCATTCAGTTCCTTACTAAGGATAGCTTGTAAAATCACCCAAACTCTCTTGTTATTTCTACTCAGAGACTCATTACCATCTCCTAAATGTCACTCCTGTAATTTCTGTAACTGCCACCAAATGGTTGGTGGCTCCTTGCTTTACACAGAAAAACTTAGAGAATTTATTTTTCTGTCTGTATGAGAGCTTAAGAATAGTGAGACAAGCTCACTATTGATTCAGCACTGACTATCTTATGAAATATAATAGTAGCAAGTTAATAAACTGCAAGGTTTGACTAAACTCAGGCATACATTTAACTCAGAAATATCTCTGCAGAGAATTTAAAATAGATACCTAATTTTAGTTAAATATTATTGACCATCAATAATTATTTAGATTATCATTAAATAAGGCTATGCTCAGTAAGTTTGCTGGTAGTTTATTCATACTTCTTTTAAAGAACCGATTGCTTACACTGTGATCACTCTGAAAGCAACCTCTTAGATCACCTGATCTTACATTCTCTTAACAGTCCCTATGAGAAGGCATGGCATATAGATTCCTAATACATATGTGTTTGCTCAACCCAACGTTTATTAAGTGTGTGGTACTGGCCTGACCCTGTTTCTAAGCATAGGACCACTGAAGTGGCTCTGTCTTCAAAAAGCTGTATAATACAGCCTATCGATATAGTGTAATAGATCTATTTTCTGCAGGAATATGCATAAGATCCTAGGAGAGTACCTAGAAAGTACATCTACCTAAGGCAGAAGAACACGCAGCATCTTCAAGTACTTCTGTTAGATGGGCAACAGGATGAAGAAGTGAGCAGCATGAGCAAAGTTGCTGAAGTATGCCAGAAAATAATGCTCAAGGTCTTAAGCAATTTAATAGCTAAAGGTTAGAGTACATGAGGGTGGTAGAAGGTCAGAATAGAGTCATAGAAGGGGCATAGTAAAAGACTGGAGCAGCAGATCCAGAAAAATTTTGCACAATATTGAGGACTTTGATTTTTATCAGGAAGTCTAGGAGAATCAGCTATAAGGCATTAAGTAGTGAAGTAATAGGATTGATTGGGACTTTGGAAATAACTTCTCAACAATGTATAGATTGAATTGAAGGAGACTGGAGGATGCTACAGAGACTCTGGAAAAAGTGACCTAAATGATAGCCATGGCAACAGGAAAGGAAAAAGAACATTCTAAGAGATACTGTGGAAATGAACTACATGAGATCTCAAACTGGTTATGAAAACAGTGAAGGAATGGAAGAGCCAGTTTTATCTCCCAAGAGTCTGACCCAACCAACTGCATGGATCCTGGTGCCGTTCACCAGAATAAAGGATATGAGAAGAGGAGTAAATTCAGTAGAGGGCCAGAGAAAAAAAGAAACCATGATGATATCTCAGTGTGCTGAGTTCAGTTAGGCCTTAATAACTTCTGGAAAGAAGGGACAGCATAGAATAGTGGTTAAGAGAGCAGTATTTCTGTAAAACGGGATGATTATAACAGCTCCTGTTCCCTAGGAATATTGTGAGTAGTATATGTAGGAAAGGCTCACGAGACAGGGCCTAATGTGTAAATGTTCTCTAATCATATTATTCATTGTCATTGTCTGTATCCAATTAGAGACACCCAATCAATTTAAAGTGGGTGCTAAAGTCCACTAGAGAAATAAGGGCCAAAGAAAGAAATTTTGGAATAACCTTCAAGGTGGATGGTGTTTCTCAACCCTAGTTGTTCTTCAGAATCATTGGAGCGTTAGAAAATGCTATAACCTAGGCTCTTTTCCTGGTGATTCTGAACAGCCAGCAATGAGAACACAGTTCAGATGGAGGTGAAAGATGGAATCATTTACCATATGAGATCTCCCAGGAAGAGTGAGCAAAATAAGGGGTCTTTACATTCAAGGTTTCTAACAAGACCATTTCTTTCTCTAGAATCCATGGTTTTATTGATCATAATAGGACTGTGTGTGGTCCAATGTGAACCACAACATCATGGAAAGATCTGGAGATCTTGGAGTCTATTGTTTTGCACTGCCTTTAATGAGACGTGGGGCCAGGGGGATGTATGACAAAGCCAGTGACTATTCCTGCTGTCAATCATACTAAGGCAGATTTCAAGCAGGCCTTGAGAATGCTGGGGCTGGAAAATATACTTCAGGGTGTGGTTCTTTCATTGAGGGTGAGCTACCCTTGGATATGTGAAAACAGGCTAAAAACTCTAGCAGCACCATTAGGCTGGTGGCTACAGTGGGGTAGAGGTCCTAGCCTCAAAATGGTGCTTTGAACCCCTGGGGTCACAGGCAAATGGGGAGAATGATGAACATTTCTTAGGATACGAGAATAGCAGGGCACACTCCTAACATTTGAAGAGCATTGTTGGCTCCAGGTGAATAAGACAACTATCCTAACAGCCTCTTTTGACCTGGACCTCCAGGGACCCACAGGTAAATGACAAATCTATACTTCTTAAGAAGTGGTGCCAAGAAGAGCTATAGAATCAGGTCTACTGTGACATGGAGCCAGCAGAGCTGAGCATAATAGCAGAAAAGAGAGACTACCTCATCTGTTCCATTCCCAAATTACAGGTTATCTGTAGCAGCATCTTCTTTGGAGGCCAGAGACCTTCGTGCTATGCTATAGGAAGTGCACCGTACTTGTGAATATCAACCGAAACACAGAGTGGAAAGTCATTAATTCACAAAGCCCACTACTTCTTTATGTATCATTAGACAACTATGCCTTGATGTGTTGTACATAGAAGAAGTAAGGCTCAACTAAGGCACAACTACACTAGAAATTGGTCTAAACCGAAAACCAGTATTTTTCCAATATATTATAGGGTGTATTTGTAAACAACAAATATAGTAGCCCAATTTGGCTGACTGAAGAATAAATATAAGAAATAAACTAAAAATAATGCTGGAAAAATTTGCTTAGAAGACGAATTTATGCCCTGAGTCTCAAGGAAGAGCGAAAACTAAATCCAGTAAACAATGGAGAGACTGATATTACATAATGCCAATGATTTTTTAGCAACTCAACTATACCCTTCTACAGATATTACATAAGCCCCTACACTGCACAGATACTGTTGTGGGCTCTAGGAATATAACGGTCACAAAAAAAGACAAAGTACTTGCCATTGTGAAGCTTACATGCTAGAAAAAGGGTCAGACAGTAAACCAAGTTTGTAATAAACCTGGAAGTGATAAATGCTACAAAGAGATAGGAAATGGAATAAGGGGAAAAGGTGATATGGAGGTGGAGGCATCCTGGTTTTTCAGGTACTATTTCTACAGATGACTTCTCTGGTGAGGGACATTTGAATAAGATCAGAAGGCAGAAAAGGACGAAGCTATGTGGGCATCTGAAGAGGGTGCGAGAAGAATAGCAAGTGCAAAGGCCCCAGAACAGAAAGAAGCAACCAAACTCTGATTTCACAATGCTGACTGCCTTCCTTTTTTTTTTTTTTTTTTTTTTTTTTTTTGAGACGGAGTCTTGCTCTGTCGCCCGAGCTGGAGTGCAGTGGCCAGATCTCAGCTCACTGCAAGCTCCGCCTCCCGGGTTTACGCCATTCTCCTGCCTCAGCCTCCGGAGTAGCTGGGACTACAGGCGCCCGCCACCTCGCCCGGCTAGTTTTTTGTATTTTTAGTAGAGACGGGGTTTCACCGTGTTAGCCAAGATGGTCTCGATCTCCTGACCTCGTGATCCGCCCATCTCGGCCTCCCAAAGTGCTGGGATTACAGGCTTGAGCCACCGCGCCCGGCCAACTGCCTTCCTATTTTTCTTACATCAAAGTCTATTTTATTTAATACAGGATTTGTTTCTGTGTTTTGTTTTGTTTTTAATAAGTATAATTTTCACAACATGGAGGTTGAGAAGAAGAAAAAAAACTCTCCATCCTTTGTCCTCTAGAAAGATTAGAGCCAAAATAACTGTTTAACAAATCTACCTCCCTCCACCGTTCCCGTCTCCAAAGCCCTACTATCATTTTTTAGTATACCAATTTTCTCTTTTATTGTCTGTCGACTGAGGATATATGGGGGCAGCCCTTTATTGTTATATGAAACATTCTCTGCAATTTGGAAAGGCTGAGTTTTCCTTTTGCACTTCTAATTATGAAAGGGAACTTGGACACAGGATGTTCGCAGATACCAAGCAGCTGCGAAAGAGCACTTCTCTGATGCTTTCAATTCATTAAAAAGCATATTTTGCTCCTTTCTGAGGAATGGTTCCTTAGAATTTCCATAACACAATGATATTCTAACCAGTTTGGTAGTATCACACATGCAAAACTTTATTTTCTCAGCATTTTGAGTAGAGGCACAAAGTTACATGACTTTCTGGATGTTTTAGAGTATACAAAATACCTCAGAGAAAATTGTTTCCTAGTTATAGCTTCTTTGAAGCTAGCAAGAGTTTCAAGTTTACTAGTGTCTTTCAAATTGGGAATATTAGGAATTTGATTTTTTTTTTCTTTTTGCCTCATATCATTGTGGATCTTACTCTCTTTACTCTCTTGAAATTGCCTATATTAAAGCTATCTTCTGTTCAACAGTAACACTTTATAATTTATACGTGTCTTAAAAACAGAGCGGGAAGGCAATCTAGTCAGCAAATACTGTCATGATAGATTCTTTCCTGGCTCTGATGGAGTCACTTTCTAGAGGGTGTGGAAATGGCATTATCAAAAACGAAAAATACTGTCTTGAATTCAACCTTGACCCAGTTATTGAACTTGAAATAGGGCAAGCTTTAAACCGTAACAATATTGGTAATGTAAGGCAATATTATATGACATAATGTACAGGACACCAGAAAGTTCTCTGCCTAAAATGCCAACCCCTTCACAGATGCTCCATTAGGAATGCATTCCTTTGAATTAAATGCTTCTGTATTCCCACAATTTTCTTAAAGCACCATTTTTATGGAAGGTTACAGATGTGAAACATGCAATGGAATCTTTTGATGGAGTTTAGGACACAAGAATATAAAGCTAGTAGTAGGAAGGGATACTTAAAGTGCAGGAAAATGTTGGTAAACCACACTAAATCCATTCCTTGCATGTTTATCCTAGAGGCAGCCCTACATGAAACAGCAAATGCTTAATATTCTCATTAACCATTCAACAACCTTAGCGTAACCATAGAGTATGAGGGAAGGCAATCGCTTAGGGAAGGGGCTCTTCTCCAGTAGAAATACAAACACAGAGCGAACATTCCCAGCCATTCTCATCAAATTGAATTTGAACAGAACACCCATCTGGATGGTTTCAGTCTACAGTAATTTTAAGTTCATGTTTTATGTCTTCTCTGACACAAAAGAGCACTGTAATAAAAAAAAAAAAGGTGACAATTTGCCACTTATAGGCAAGTAAAAGGTAGAAAATTGCTCCAACCTGGCACAATCATGTTTGTTTGGTTTTTTTGGAAAATAATATTAGGATAGCTGCCTTTAAGGAAGCAACAATTTGAGGGTCTAGGTTTCATAAAATAAAAGGTAGTCTGTACAAAGTAAAGGTCATACAATGCTTGCACATCACCATAAAAGTCTGTACAGCATAAAAATATATTTCTGTGGCCTTTTTTCTTTGCTTATGCCATGAATCAGCAAAAGACAGATTATGATCATCATTATTTCTGTGGCCTTCTTCATTATCCAAATGCTTTATAGACATTGATTAGCTAACTCTTCTACGAACCCTGCCAGAAAGGTCAATATGATTAATCCGAAGGCAGAGCAAGAGAGCCGCCCTGAGGTTAAGTGATTCATCCTTCCCTCCAAGGAGATCAGTGGAGGACAAGATCTAAACTCCAGAGTTCTTCTATCTGAAGCTGTTCCTATCCTTGCTGACATAGGTAACAATGAAAGTGCTTTTTCTTCCCTGGTACAGTTGATGCAGAGAAGACTCAAGTTTGTACACTCTTATAGGTAAGGAATAAACTGTTATCCTTTGTGAGATTCTTCATTTGATTAAAATAAATGCACTTTGGTAAAATTTTCAATCTGTGGCCAGAGAAGGTGTTTCAGGTTAGAGCTCTTACATCTTGATGCAACAGTTTGTTCTTTCTACAAATATTTATCAAGGTTCTACCATACCCCCAGATGCACATTCTAGGTTTCAGAAATACCAAAGTGAATTTGAGAGCCAATGTCCTGCTTTCATGGTGCTTACTCTCTAGTGAAGAGAGAAAAACAATAGAAACATTAAAGAAACAAGAATAATAACAGTGATAAAAGGCCAGGAAGAGAGTTAACGTAGGATGATGTAGAAACTGGTAAGCAGGTGTTTTTTAGGTTGGGCAGTCAGGGAAAGCCTCTGAGAAGCTGGCATTGAAAGTGTGTGACAAGAGGAAGCCAGCTATGTGAAGAGGAGAGCCAACAGCATTCCAGGCAGAAATAAGAGCTGAACTAAAAAGTAAGCTACTAAAAGCCTGAGGTAGAAATGAGCTTGGTGTTTCCAGGGACTGGAGAGCAAGTTAGTGTGACAGGAAGATAGTCAACAACTGGGAGAGTGGAATAATTTAAGGTCAGAAAAGTAGGCAGGACCAGAATGGGTAGGTCAGAGAAAGCAGCTTGGAGCTTATTCTAAGTGCCTTTGGTAAACCACAGGGAAATCTTAAGTGGTGATGAGACAAAATCTTACTCCTATTTGCCAGACATTACTCTGTCATTTTAGGAGAAAAGAGCTCCAGGAGAGAAGCCAGTTAACAGGCTACAGCAGTGGTTCAGGTGAGAGATGATGGTGACCTGAACTGGGCTGAAGTAGTGCAGATGGAGGTGCAGATAACTGGATAAATTTAAGATAGGAATTGACAGAAGAGTTGGCAAGACTTGCTGATGGATGTGGGAAATATGAGCAATGAAATCAAAGGCACCTATTTATTTAGATGAAGAAAGGGAAACGAATTATTAGGAAGTGTTTGAAACCTTAAGCCTTTCCTAATGCATTCATGGAGCTCGAGGATCCTTACCTTATCTTAATCAAGCAGCAGATAAGAAACATTTCAAGTTTAATGACAAGGGTGACGTAATCTGGTTTCTGGTTCGTCACAATAGTAGGTGCTGGAAGAAAGTAAACTAGGAAACTAGATCATTCCACAACTGTTTAAGAAAATCTTAAAACTAAGACCTATTTGGGCCCATTTAAAATTATTAAATATGGAATGAATTCAAGTAAATTTTGTAATGATGCATTTATTAAAAAATTTTTTGTGTTTCAAAGCATAGAACTATTTTAAGACAATATAAAATAAAAGCAACCCAGTCTTCATGAAACATATTCTAGTGGGGGGAAACTGGCAACAAACAATTATCACAATTAATTCATTCTAACTGTTATGAGGGAAACAAGGGAGAAATAGGAGCCATTCTAGGAGGTCATTAAGGACTTCTTTAGAAAGTGATATGTAAACTAAGGTCTGAAGGACTTAGCCATGAAGATGCTGTGACAATCACTTGGATATAAAGTCATAACCCATACACTCACACTCAACAATTTACTGACTACAGCCATAATGTCCCCATCTTCACATTCTGAAGAGAGAGCATCTCGTCAATTGACTGCCTGGTGTCAGGGCAGGTGCACATTCCTGACCCATTTGGTTGTGACTTGGGAATGAGAGTGTGCCAAAGGGAACAGGGACCTGTATTTTCCAAGGACCAAAGGAGAAGCTGTTAAACTGGGAGAGATGTTGGGTATGACAGTTAGTTGAATTACATTTCTAATATAATCCTTTGCTCACCTTTTCATTCCCAGAGCTCAACAGAGTACCAGGCATATAGGAAGCGTTCAATGTTGAGTGATGGATTGATTGAATAAATGAACAAAGGCAATTAGATACACAGCAAAAGGCAATTTTTATCTCCCGTTAAGTAGTAAGAAAGTCTATATACCAGATCAGTTATGGTCCTCTTCCAGTATACTTTTTGGAACTGTGCCTCACTTACAGACAGCCTAACAAAATTAAGTTAGAAATATTTTGATTATAATTGATACCTGATTTTTTTTTTTCATCACTGAATCCAGTGCTTCTCGCTTCTCAGACTTTAAAGAGCATAAGAATCACCTGGCAGCATATGTGAAAATGCAAAATCCTAGGTCTCATCCATTTCAGAAGAGCCAAAGGAGAACCCAAGAATATCCTTTTTTCTTTTTTTTTTTTTTTTTTTTTTTTTTGAGACGGAGTCTCACTCAGTCACCAGGCTGGAGTGCAATGGCATAATCTCACTGCAACCTCCATCTCCCAGGTTCAAGCAATTCTCCTCCCTCAGCCTCCCAAGTAGCTGGGACTTCAGTTCACACCAATACACCCAGCTAATTTTTGTATTTTTAGTAGAGACAGGGTTTCACCATGTTGGCCAGGATGGTCTCAAACTCCTGACCTCATAATCCGCCTGCCTCAGCCTCCTAAGGTGCTGGGATTAAGAATATGAATTTTAACAAAGATCTCAAGTGATTAAGATGTAAATGACCAAATTTACTTTGAGAAATACTGACCTCCAGTCATTCTCTTCCCAAGTCCAGTCTACCACAGATCTAAATGGTCCTGTGGGTTTCTTTGCCTTCCATTGTCATTGTCACTGACAATTTAGATATTATTTATCAGTTACATTCCAGTAGCCACACATCTGTTCTTTCTTCAGTGTCTCTATGTCTCAATCCAACTTGTACTTTAATATATCTTCCCAAAACAATGATTTCTGGACTAAAACAAAAAGTTCAAATAAAAAGTAGCAGAAGCTAGTATGTTTACATTTAAACTACAAACTTGAATTCTATCTTTTCTCCATTTTAGCCTCCTCAAACTTGAAATCTTTTACTTTACACAACTACAAAGGCATCCTACTTATTTGCTTTTCCAAAGAGTTTCCTGTTTTATATGATGTAATACTCCCCAAAAGGAAACCTAAAAACAAGAATAATCAGGAAGTCTGGTTTTAAAAAACCCAGTGTTTTTCAAGCTGCTGTGCAAAAGTGAGTAATTTCCTTAGCTTCTCTGGGATCCATTTGTTCTATCAGTAAAGACACAGAACCAGCTTAAACTAGTGGCTTTCACACATTTTGATGACCACCCACCAAAAGAAATAGGCCATGACAATGAGATTTCACAAAACATCCACAAAACACTTACTGCATGCGATGGACTCTGATATTTTATCTTCCAAGCTACTTTATTCTGTCATATTATTTCTTGCATAAAAATGCTAGTTGCAGCTTTCTAAATTGATTTCACAACACTCTACTAGATCTGTTGGGGTGATCAGACCCAACACCAGGCCATGGGGGCGATGAAGTCCGGTGGAGTCAAAGGAATGAGAAAAGACGGCATGAGAGAGACAGTGGGTCCGGGGGCCAATGCAAGCATGGAGGCCGTGAAGGCCCGGAGCTCTGGAAGCCCAGACTATTTATTGCTGATCAAACAAAGAAACAGGTGGTGAGAATGTGGGGTTGAAAGGGCGCATTGCATTAAGCACATGATTTACAGCTGTGACGGTTTAGCATTTATATGGCCAGTTCTAAGACACAGTCTATCTAGGAGCCTTGGAAGACTAGAAGCAAGAAGCCAGCAAGTCTAGACATATTCCAGAGCCATGAGGGGTTTTACGCCCTGAGTCCTGGATTCTATCCAAGCCATGTGGGGTTTTATGCCCTGGACTTAGATTATGGTGCATCAGGGCAGCCTTCCACCCTTTGGCACAGAGCTTAGTGTTCCAAAGGCCACGAGGGGTTTTAGACCCTGGACCCCAGACATGTTTCAAGACTCTTTTACATTGTGTCAGACATGCAAGCCCTGCCTCAGCTTCTCCCAACACTCAGCTTTTGCTAACAAAGTCATAGCTGCAGTTTGAAAAACACACAGATGATCTTTATGGTCTGCTCTAGTTCTAATGCTCTATGACAATGAATAAACATGCCAGCTCTTTTGCATACTTGTGTGTCTTCCCAATTTATATATTTTCACTTTTATAAATAAACTCTAGGGGAAAAATAGATTTCCTAAGGTTATCTGACAACTCTGATAAAACAGTGTTGATACATGTTATAAATACATGAATTTAAAATTCAGAAAGTTTAATAATGATGTAAGCCAACGGAAAAAAATGGATTTGTTTTCTAATTTTCCCTCTGATCCAGGTACAGACTGCATCCCAAGAATTCTTACCATGATTGAGGAAGAGGTACCAAGATTGAAGTGATGTCCCTTCATATTTTGATTATATCACTGGTTATATCACTTGGCTCTCAGCCCTGACTTCACTGTAAAATCACCTGGAGAAGTAAAATAAGCAAAAAATGCCCCCATTCTAAAACTATTAATTCAGACTATAAGAGGGTGGAACTGAATCATCAATATTTTTCAATCTCTCCAAGTGAAGACTGAGAAGAACTAGACTAGCTGATATACCTCAAAAGCTACAGTGTTCTGGCTGCCCAGTTTAGCCCAATGACAGAGAACAAGGGTAATGGAAGCATGCTTATTTGAATGTAACATTCCCACTTTATTCCCTTCCCTTACATTCTCCCCTAAGCTTCACACTAGTCTTCTCCTTCATCATCTTCATAATTCAAAACTGAGAACTGCTACCTACTGCAATTTAAGCAAAAGTGTCTTTAAATCCCAAATCTGCTCCACTGCTCACATACCTTAGGGTCCTTGAGAGCAAACGCCATTTGAGAAGGGTCACTCTATAAACTACTGATCCTTTGCCATCTGTTCTCCAACTCACTCTGTAGGGTACAGATGTAAATAGCTTACAGATGTGTCATTTTGAAGACCTGATAATAGGGGAGGAGTAACAAGCAGCTGTCATCCCACAGGTAAGCACTGGGAAAGGTGGGCTAAGAACAACTGGGGACTTGGGAAGACACAAGCAGACAAAAACAGCCACAGACAGAGAGACTCAAGAGACTAAAGGGTGTTAAAAGTCACGATTTGGCTTCAATGCCACAAAGCCTAAATTTTGAGTGAATCACACATTTTAAAAATCCATTCAAGATAGAGAATAAAGATTAGGAGAAACATAGCAAAAACAAATGTTTGTTTTCAGGGGTTATAGTGCTTTTGGTTTTTGCTCTGTAGACTTAATTTTGTTATAGTGATAAGTTTTGTTTATTAAGGAAAACGTAACTTATAGTGTTACATTTTCCTTAATAAACAAATGAATTGAATTTTGAGATACAAGGGCTTTGTTTTGAATTCATAAATTCTCATGTCAGATGAAAGCCACTGGGATTTATATGCTTCCTTATCGCCACCTGGTGTGCTTTAAAATACTGCAAGGGAAAGATAGCATAACGCAACTTAGTTATCAATGGAAAATCAAAGTGGCGGCTAAGCAGTTTATTAACAGACAAATACCCTTGATGTAGCTCAATGAGCCGCAGATGTAATATGGGAACATCTCATTCAATAATGTGGCTTTCCCTAGCCTGAAGTAACTGATGAAAGGGCTTTCTTTTGTTTTGAAATTATGATACTTTGATAGTAATGTTATTTTAATATATAATAAAATTATGTTATAAATAATCAGTGTAAATGATAAAACATAATTTTAATTTTAATACTATTTGTGCAAAAAAGGTGGCAGTGTTTTATTTCATTATGTTTTGATTTCGTTACTTGGCATAAATAGGACATATTTTGGAGAGGTAGTCAGCTTTCCTGGAGAAGGCTAAGAGAGGTATCACAGAACTCAGGCACCGCCTCTGGCTTTCTCTCCTCTCCCCAGCATAAGGTTAGGACTTTACTTAGGTTGAGTTGGTTCAAAATCTGGACATGAGTGCAGGTGATATAGATGTCTCCTTAATGGAAACGTGTAGATGATCAGTGCAACTACTTCTGGAATGTTGAAAGGAATGCCACGGAAGACTTGTGGTGAGCAAGAATCAAGCCTCTTCTCAACACTGGCAGGTTTCTAGGAGCCTGGAAAAGATCACCAACAGCCACATGCTCTCTACAGAAGCAAGGGGAAGGGAAAGTCACACTGAAATACTTTGCGTTCACTGATGCTCTGTGGGTCTCCCTCATGCCTGCTGATTTCTGTGCTAGTGGTTATATGTATTGGGGCTGCATAGCAAGTGTGACAGGAATGTGTGGGTGTGAGTGTGCATGAGTGGGGTTGCGTGTTTGAGTGTGTACGCGTGTGCCTGCGATGTGAGTGTGTGTAAGTGTGGGTGAGTGTAGGTGGCTGTAGGTGTGTGAGTGTGTATCTGTGTAGGGGGTGTGTTTGTGTGTCTGTGATTATGGCTGTGGCTCTGAGTGTGCATATGAATATCGGTGATGTGTGTGACTGTGGGTGATGTGAGTGTGTGGGTGTGGGGGTTGTGTTCCTGTGGATATCAGTGTGGATGAGTGTAGGTGACTGGGTGGGAGCAGGAGTTTGTGAGTGTGCGGGGGGTGTGAGTGTGGGTGGCTGTGGATGTGAGTGTGTGTTTGAGCGCATGTGTGTGGAGGTCCTCTTCTTATCAACCCAGCCCTGAACTGATAGCTCTGTTTCACTCCTGTCTCTTCCCCCTTCACACTCCCATTTTGTGGTGGTTGTTGGATTTTTACCGGGCTATAAATTCTGCCAATCTGGACTAAAGAGCTTCTGCACAGCAAAAGAAACTACCATCAGAGTGAACAGGCAACCTACAGAATGGGAGAAAATTTTTGCAATCTACTCATCTGACAAAGGGCTCATTTCCAGAATCTACAAAGAACTCAAACAAATATACAAGAAAAAAACAAACAACCCCATCCAAAAGTGGGGAAAGGATATGAACAGACATTTCTCAAAAGAAGACATTCATACAGCCAACAGACACATGAAAAAATGCTCATCATCACTCGCCATCAGAGAAATGCAAATCAAAACCACAATGAGATACCATCTCACACCAGTTAGAATGGCAATCATTAAAAAATCAGGAAACAATAGGTGTTGGAGAGGATGTGGAGAAATAGGAACACTTTTACACTGTTGGTGGGATTGTAAACTAGTTCAACCATTATGGAAAACAGTATGGCGATTCCTCAAGGATCTAGAACTAGATGTACCATATGACCCAGCCATCCCACTACTGGGTATATACCCAAAGGATTATAAATTATGCTACTACAAAGACACATGCACACGTATGTTTATTGCGGCACTATTCACAATAGCAAAGACTTGGAATCAACCCAAATGTCCATCAGTGACAGACTGGATTAAGAAAATGTGGCACATATACACCATGGAATACTATGCAGCCATAAAAAACGATGAGTTTGCGTCATTTGTAGGGACATGGATGCAGCTGGAAACCATCATTCTTAGCAAACTATCACAAGAAGAGAAAACCAAACACCGCATGTTCTCACTCATAGGTGGGAACTGAACAATGAGCTCACTTGGACTCGGGAAGGGGAACATCACACACTGGGGCCTATCATGGGGAGGGGGGAGGGGGGAGGGATTGCATCGGGGAGTTATACCTGATATAAATGATGAATTGATGGGTGCTGACGAGTTGATGGGTGCAGCACACCAACATGGCACATGTATACATATGTAACCTGCACGTTATGCACATGTACCCTAGAACTTAAAGTATAATAAAAATAAAATTAAAAAAATAAAAAAATAAAAATAAAAAAATAAATTCTGCCAATCTGGGAACTATTGATAACAATCGATGAAAATAACAGGCTGTGAAAGGAATGAGCCATTTTGGAGCCTTACTCCCTCTGGTTTCTTACCAACGTGAGTGTACTCTATTAATTATGAAACATAGATGTCACACCAGCAGATCCCGGGGAACAGGGTGGCTAGTGGGAGGGAGGGATTCATGAGAAATGGGAAGTGTACATTACTTGAACGTGGGAAGAGAAGCTGAATTGGGAGCTCAAGGCAAAGGCTGAAGTCACAGTTTTACTTAGAGAACACTTGGACACAGGAAGTGGAACATCACACACCAGAGCCTGTCATGGGGTGGGGAAAAGGGAAAGGGATAGCATTAGGAGATATACCTGATGTAAATGATGAGTTAATGGGTGCAGCACACCAACATGGCACATGTATACATATGTAACAAATCTGCACATTGTGCACATGTACCCTAGAACTTAAAGTATAATAATAATTTAAAAAATTAAATCAAATGCAAAAGAAAAAAAAAAGAATCATCCCTGTGGTTGTACAACGATCTGTGAGCATGGGCTTACAGGCACATTTCCTCAGCAAGACACAATTTTGGAAAGCAAAACCTCAGATCACAGAGGCGTAGGTCACTCAATATGGTTTCTACCCCTTAGCTTTTATATAATAATGCTAATTCTTACCTCTTAGGTTTTAAATAATTGTGGCATGGATTGCTAGGTTGTTTTGCCCCTTTCTTCTTTATATTTTTCTTTAATCAATATTATAGTAAAAAGCCTAAGGAAAAAATTAAAAAGCATTTTATGCTTTGAAACTCTTCGAATATTTGCCTTATTATTAAAATATATATTCATTTTCTTAATTCTGTTCACTTCTATATTTAATATTGTTTAAAGTGGTTCCTGATTATTCAAGAGATGCTTATTCTCCTTCTTTCAAACACTTCAAGTGTCTATTGTTGGCAGGATTCTGACAGCCTCCAAAGCTTTAGCTAAGCTCACCAAGTTGGTTTAATTCAGTAAAAGCCTCATTAACTTTACCGGATCAGGGAGAGTCTCTCTACCAAAAATTAACCTATTTAGCACAGAAACGGTCCCTCTCTAGCTGTAACTGTCATTTCTCCCAGATCACTGCAGTCCGATCATCACTTTCCTTTTTCTCCACCTGCAAAGACTGAGATCCTTGCAACTCACAGAATGATCTACTATTTTACAATATTGGGATCATTTAAAGGGCTATGTCTATATTTTCTCAAACACAGTCTATGTTGTTCCAAATATAGATTTTTTTTTAACTATAATAGAGTGATAGCAATAACCTATCTTTTAAAATCTCAGTTTTAGCACTAATGCTAAAGTGCTATCAGTGATATTTATTTCAGTTCCTTCCTTTAAACTAAATAGTTATTTCTATTTGCAGAAAATGAAGGAAGTTGCTAACATATTTCAAGGGAAATCTTTTTTGCCACTGATTTAAGCAGTAATTGGAAAGAGAAAAGTAGCATGCATGAAAAGCAGTAATAGTACTTTCTTATTCTGTAATCACTGAAGAGTGGGGAATTGTGTATTATTTGATTTTTTATTAATACTTGTAAAGGCAATATGTCAAATTTGAATACTTTTGTTCACTTTCATCAAATTAGGTTTTCATTGCTTTTTTAGCAGCTCTGGCTTACAAAGCTTAAGTTATATTTGTAAAATGAGCAGTTAAGTGTTTTATTGATGAGAAAAATTTACATTGGAATGAAGACATATTACTTAGAATCATGAAGTGATTGAGCTAGAAGGCAACTTAGAGATAATATACCCCAATGTTCACTCTGAGTTTTTATTTTATTATTTCACAGATGAGAAAACTGAGTCCCAACGAATTGCTTAATTCCACAGATCTACTCAGCAGGGGGAAGAATTTACTTCATTTTTCAAAGAAGTCAGTAATGTATATTGCCTCAGACTAAGCACCTCAAAAGCAAAGTTTATTTTCAAACTCTATCAATAATGGTAATAGTCAGTATATGTCTGATGTTTAATGAATATTATTTGCTACGGTCATATAATTATTACATTCCTTGCAGGCTAAATAGATAACAAATGAAGTCACTGACATTACTGAGTTATTCAGAGATATCTATAATATAAATAAAATCAATATTTTCAAATTTTTTCTTAATCAAATTCCTTGGGTTTTTATGTTGCTGACAAGATTTTTAATAAGTAATTGACTTTTGAGATTAAATTATATTCTTAATCTAAACCTAATACAGGCAGAAACATAGAAGAACCTCCATGTCCAAGAGAAAAGTCCTTGAACCTTGAGTCCCTGGGGCAAGTCAAAGCCAGGCCAAAGGTGACCTACCTCTTTGAGAAGAGAAATGCCCTAACTCCCAGCTCGCACTTTGCAAAAGAAATATTACCTCTATGTCAGTCATGAACAAACTGCTTCTTTAAGTAGCTTCAGGCTTTTAAAGTCCCTGAGACTGGCCCTTAAGAATTGTTACAACATTTATTATTTGACCTTTCTCCTAAAACTTTCAGATCCCCAACGCTTAACTTCATCATGTAGTAGGACTTGGCGTTTGCTTGCAAATAAAGCAGACTTCACCGACTTGTATTAATGCAACAGGGTTGAGATCAATCCTGGCCTTTTGTTTTATAAACAAAACTTTCAAAGGACAAAGAAACTAAAAGTCACAATGATATATCAAAAATATTCATTGGAATCTCTCCAATAAGTTAACAGCTTACACCAAAGGAAGCCCCTTTGGTCTTTTCCCCTTCTCTCATACTGGAGTTGTTGCTAGTATATTGCAAACTTAGTTAGGTGCCTCCTAGCTCGCCCTCCAGCTGCCATGTGTACAAAAATCTTTGTCTCAAGAGCAGGTAAGATGGTCCAAGATGCCTATAACCAGACATTTAGCTCAGGGAGACTAATTCATACCTTGCTTAAAATCAAGGTTCTATTAGGTGTGCTTTGCATAGATCTGCCAGGTCCAGGGCACCCTTCATGAAATCAGGTTGCACAGTCAGCAACAGGAATTCATAGGACAAAACAGATTATACTTTTTCTCTTAAGCTAGAGAAACACTTGCTTAACAACTTAATCAAAACAAAGCCAAAACCAAATAAAAGGCATTGGTTTCACCTATCAACCCATCATCTAGGTTTTAAGCCCCGCATGCATTAGGTATTTTCCCTAATGCTCTCCCTCTTCTTCCCCGGCACAAACCAGCGTGGCACATGTATACCTATGTAACAAACCTGCACATTCTGCACACGTATCCCAGAACTTAAAGGAAAATAAAAATAAATAAATAAACAACTAAACAATTTTAAAAAAGGATTGGTTTATCTGGAATTACCTGAGTTTTCTTACATGATAATGGTCAACCAGAAGATTGAGTCAAAGTCATTTGGTCAGTCAAATCAGCCTCTATCTGAAGTTATATCACTTTCAAGAAAGATGAATCCCAAGAAAAGCTTTTATATAAGAGAATTTATTTGGAAAATGTGTAATCGAGTTGAGATTGCCTTTGGAGAAAAAACATTTCCTAGGAATAACCCTCCTGGCCTCTTAGGATGTTTTTGTCCCCGAAAAGAAAAGGGAAAAATATCATTCAATTACCAAAGATTCAACTAAAATTAATAAGATTTTAAAACTTTCTTTCCTGTCTTTGAGTTTTTGAATCATTGAGTTGCCAAGCCTGCTGTTAAACTTTTAGCTCACAGTTGCACAATATTTAATACCTTTTCTAATAATAAAGTAAAAAGAAGAGGAAATCTGAAGTATTGTACCACAAACTGAGATATAATGAAACATTTTAGTTCCTTTTTTAATAAACATTCTCAAATATATTAGTATATTTAATCAATTGAAAGCTATTAATTTGTTCTGCAAATATTGTCTGAAAGCTCCGGCCTGTCAGTGTGCCAGGCTCTTGAGCTACAGTGGTGATCAAAATGGACAATGCCCTTTCCTTCCTAGACCACACTGTGAAATGGGAGAATAAATATTATATTAATAATCATCAAACAACTTAGTGATCAATACTACTCCACTGGGGCCAGTCGCATTGGCTCATGCCTATAATCCCACCACTTTGGGAGCCCGAGAAGGGTGGATCACTTGAAGCCAGGAGTTTGAGACCAGCCTGGCCAACATGGCAAAACCCTGTGTCTACAAAAAATGCAAAAAAAATTAGCTGGGCATGGTGGCTCACACCTATAGTCCTAGCTACTTGGGGAACCAAGGTACGAGAATTGCTTGAACCCAGGAGGCAGAAGTTGCAGTGAGCTGAGATTGTGCCACTATACCTCAGCCTAGGCAGCAGAGTGAGAATCCATCTAAAAATAAAAAATTTTTTTTAAAAATTCCACCATTTGAATTATAGTTCTGGGGTTATGGAAAGGGGCTTATGAAACGAGTGGCAGGGAAGAGTCCCGCGAAGAAGTAGCACTTCAACTGATGCCTGAAGCATGGACAGAAGAAGACCAAAGACTAGTCGGAGGAGAATGTTCCAGACTGAGGAGGCTCTGAGGGGGAAAGGTAAGGTTTGTTCAGACACTGAAAGTGTATATTTCATAAAATTGTGATTTTGAGGCAGAAAGGTATAAAATGGGGTTGAAGGGTTTAAAAAGCCTTCTCTGACATGGGAGGATTTGGGTCTTTATCCTAAATACAACAGGAAGTGATAAGAGAGTAATCCACTTTGTTTCACACAGGCCTGTGCTGTGACTTCCATGAGTCTTAGGCATCTTTGTCAGTCCCTTCCTGTATAAGATAGATAGAAGATAGAGCCGTAATAGACACATATATGATAGATAGACACATACATAAATTGTATTATAGTATTGGCAAAACGATTACTATAATCCACAACAAACTATATTCATTTTTCTTCTGATAGTAAAAGAAATTAAAACATTTTGTGGTGCCCTAAAATTATCATGATCTCATGGCCCTGTGGCTACTGTGTCCAATGTGTAAGCCAGTCTTGGTCTTATCAGGAGAGCACAGATTTTAGTCAAGATAAAGCAGCAAGCTATTACATGGCTGCAGGCAAGAGAAGGTGGTAGACATAGGCTAGAAAAAAATCAGTAAAATAGTATTAATTTTGTTTTTAAATAGAAAATTTAAAAAACCATCTACTCAGACACTAAAGTATATATGAAGAAACCTAAGCCAATATTTACTAAAAAGAAAAAATAGAACACATTATGGTCAGATTAAAAAATGACAGAAGAGAATAGGAGAGAGATAAGGGGGGCAAAGTCAGAAAGCTCAGTCGTGAAAAAGAAGAACTAGAAGCCAAGAGGGAGGTGGGAGGTAAAATTATGGAGAGAGAAAAGAGGGAAAGAGAGATACAGGGAAGCAGAATAACAAGAAAGGAATAGGGAAAATCAGGAGGGACTGGATGTGAAAGCTCTTTGAAAGCAAATCTGCTCTACAAATGTAGGAGAGTGTAATAGGAACCCAGGGAAAATTTTTCTTGGGAACCTGGAGCCAGTGCATTAAAAAATCTTCTAATGATCACCCATAGTCCTTCAGAGGAAATCAATAGAATGTGGGCTGTTATCGAAATAGTTGTATGGGAAGGACAGAGCTCTAAAACGGAGCATGTGTAGGGCTTGGTAAACCAAACATTTCTGCAGAGAGCTGCGTTAATAGAGAAAGCCAGCAGGCATTTGTAACTAGAATCATGTGTATGCTTGCTAGAAAAACCACATGTGGGGATTTTTGCTGTTTACCTTTTTCTTTTGGTAAATCCCTCAGCAATAGTGTTACGTGAAAAAATTCCAAGATGGTTTATAAGTCAATGTATGATAATAACCACTCCCTCTCTTCCTCCCAATAGAGTTTGATAACATTTGAGACCCTGTCAGAGTGCCTTTTTATGCTCTTCTGTACAGGGAACAAGAGGGGCACCCTTTAAGCCCAGTAGGAGGCCTAACTGGCTGGGGTGAGAGCCCTTTCTTTGCTTGACACTTCTACCCTCTGCTCTGCAATTGTGATGGTTACTTTTATGTGTCAGCTTGGCCAGGATACAGTACCCAAGTAATCAGTCAAACGCTAATCTAGGTGTTGCTATGAAGGTATTTCATGAATGTGGCTAATACTTACGATCAGTTGATTTTGAGTTCTATAATGTGCGTGGGCCTCACCTAATCATTTAGAATGCCTTAAAAGCAAAAAAAAAACTGATGTTTCACTGAGAAAGAACAAATTCTGCCTCAAGATTAAGATGTTATATTAGTCTGTTTTCATGCTGCTGATAAAGACAAACCTGAAACTGAGCAATTTACAAAAGAAAGAGGTTTAATGGCCTTACAGTTCCACATGGCTGGGGTGGTCTCACAAATGTGGTAGAAGCAAGGAGGAGCAAGTCACATCTTACATGGATGGCAGCACACAAAGAGGGAGATAGAGAGCTTGTCCAGGGAAACTCCCGTTTATAAAACCATCAGATCTCCTGAGATTTATTCATTATCCTGAGAACAGTATGGGGGAGACCAGCCCCATGGTTCAATTATCTCCCACTGGGTCCCTCCCACAACACATGGGAATTATTAGAGTATAATTCAAGATGAAATTTGGGTGGGGACACAGAGCCAAATCATATCAGAATCAGATTTCAATTCCTGCCCAAGAGTTTCCAACCTGCTGGTCTGCCCTACAATGTTCAGACTTGCCATCTCCTGCAATTGCATGAGCCAATTTCTTGAAATAAGTGAGATATATATATATATATATGTTTCATAAATAATATAAATATATACATTTACTACATAGACTCTCACAGATGTGGTTCTGTTTCTCTGAAGAACCCTGACTGAGACACATTCTGGTACCAGGAGCAGTTCTAGAGGAATGGAGTCTTAAGGGTGAGCTTTCTAAATTGGCTCTGGGGATTCTGGAAATGCTTCTGTAAGCCAACAAAACTTAAAGGCACTAATGACTATTTCCAGTGGTTATGAGGGCACTGATACTCCATACTATGTGTTTTTATCCGCTTGGGCTGTCGTATCAGTAAACCACAGACTAGGTGGCTTAAACAAAAATGCCTTTTCTCACTGTTCTGGAGGCTAGAAAACCAATATCAAATTTCTGCCTCATTTAGTTCCCAGCCAGGACTGTCATCCTTGTAGATGATCACCTTCTCACTATGTCCTTACATGGCCTTTCCTTGGTGCATGACACAGAAAGAGAGAAAGCAAGCTCTCTGATGTCTCTTCTTTAAGGACACTCATCCTACTGAACCAGGGCCCCCATCCTTATGCCCTTATTTAATCTCAATTGCTTTCTTCCTTCAAGTAACAGCCACACTAGTGGTTAGGGCTTTAACATATGATTTGGTGAGGGGATCATAAATATTCAGTCCATAACATCTGGCAATAAAGATAAACAAAATACCATCCTTGGGTATCCCCAATCAAATACTTATATATGTGAAGCTCTGGTGACTGCAGTATTTGATACCTTAGAATATTTTTGTCAATCTAAGAAGTACAATCATTAAAGTGGTTTATTGCTCCTAACTGTACTAGAGGAAGGGAGGAAAAGGAAAGCTTAACTCAGGACTTCAGATTCCCAATTCAAATGCAGCATAAATTACCTGAAAGCTCCCACATCTTTCCTGAAAGGTGGTGGTAGCTGAGATTTCTAAAAACCAAAGTCAGATATTCATCCTATGAGTGGCTAAATTATAATACAAATTGAATTCTCAACCTCACAGTGTGTGGCTGAACTACTTTTTATTGGAGAGAATAGGCCTGTGTGTAATGGATCCAATCAACCATCTCAACAGAAGCCAGAAACAGAAATAGGGTTATCCAGGAAAGATTTGTAAAGGACCTGCTTGTCTGATGGCTTAGACCCCTGTTAATTACATGGACAACTGACAAGGTTTTTGAATAGCTGAAACACTTCTGGCCTGGGTTAAAACAGGCCGAGACATACTAGACACACATGTGACAAAAGAGTCAGAGACTGGAGTGATGCAGCTACAAGCTAATGAACACCAAGGACCACTGGGAGCTACCACACCTGGATGGGGCAAGGAAAGATCCTCCCTCAGATTTCTTAGAAGGAACATGGCCCTGCTGGCACCCTGATGTAGACTTCTAGACTCCAGGACTGTAAGAAATACATTTCTGTTGTATTAATCCACCCAGTTCATTGTAATTCGTTACAGCAGTCCAAGGCAACTGATATCGCAACCACACTGGCCATTAAGTGATCCACACAGCTCTCCCTATTGTAGAAGAAAATATCGAGAGACATAGAGAAATAGTGTACCTTCTTCCTTTTTGTAATATTTGGTAATTCAGGGGAAATGTGGCTTTAAGAAATTTTTTAAAGCTTTACTTACATTTTTTTCAACTTTTCCTACATCCATAATAAACCCTGGTGTATCAAAGGATTGATCTATGTAAGGATGATCTGAAAAGAAATACATCAGATTTTCCTTCTCTGGACACAGACAGTATTACTATTATTCATTATTAGTAAGGGAATAAACAGAGCAAGTAGAGAGAAGGTTGAGGGGAGATTAAAGGGAAGGCAAGAGAGCAAGCTCATTTTAAATGCATGCCTTTGAAATGGCATCAGAGGCCCAAGGAGCAGTAGCAAAGATCTAGTGAGAGCTTTCACGTTCCAACTTCATAACATAAACTGTGTGGGTTGGAAGACATCTCAAATATCATCTCATCTAAAGACATGATATTTATCTAGAGGCACAACGTTGGGAAACATTTCAGCATATCTAGGGGGTGAACATATGTAGATCAGGCCTCTGAGGAGCAGACACCACCAGGATACAGGCACAACTCTGATGTCTGCACCCAATAATTTGGAGGGCAGCCCAGCAGAAGCAGCAGCATGGTTCTCAATCAGTGTGCTATGGCACCCTGGTGTGGCTCTCTATAAGGCGGGCCCATCACATATAAATCACTGTGTAAGATTTATGGGCCATAATCGTAGGTCATAATCGTACCACTTCAGAGATCTCTTTCATATGGAACGCTGAGCTGAGTGGGTCCTGTTCCATAAATATGAGCTTTATAAAACTACATGTTTCAAAGAAAGGTCTTATGTTTACCAGAATACGAAAAGGTATAAGCAAGTAGGATGAGGGAAATAAATGTTTCTAAGGAAAACAACACAGTGGCAATGTGGTTAAATGAGTCTAAGGGAACAAAGACACTTGTGGGTGTTTTGTAAGATGTTACACTGAAGTATTATTTGTGTTATAGTTAAACCTAGTCTTTAAAACTGTTTGGGGAAACTTTTGATCACTTCCCATATGCTGCTAAAAATTGTATGATTTCAAAAATGTTGAAGACGACTGCAATAAGGGCTTTCATTATACTTCATAGACTCGCGTTTTATGCAAGGAACCACCAACCTTAGCTATCTGTGCTGTCAAATCATAATAGACTGAAAACAGCCAATTAAACTTGAGGGGGGTTACAAGAGTAAGGCAACAGCCAGGTAATAAGGAGCTCAGTATCTAACCACTGGTTAGCTACCCAGGAAAAAGCCAATGTGTCACGAAAAGATTGTCTCTCAGATATTGTCCTAGTACCTTGAGCTTAAGCTGTGTTCCCTCTGAGACTCAGCCATGTGAGGGCACATTAGGAGGGCTGGTGAGGTACACACAGATTATCTATTTTAAGAAAGAATCTTGAAGCCTCCAAGAAAAAAAAAATTATTTGAGGCACCCCATAGTGTCTGTTGTTCATGTTGTCCTTCAGCCAAGTCCCCAGGAACTTGTCTATTCTTAAGGAATGATTTGGCTGGAAGTAAGAAAAGAGAGACTTGTTTCCACACAACATTTCTGTGAGACCTCAAAAGCACAGTAAGTCAAAGGAGAGGAAAAAATGTTCTCCCCACTTCTAAAGAGTAACTTCAGAGATGTGACCCTACCACAATAGGAGCTTGCAGACATCACAAGAAGTGGTTCCGGAGTCAGTGAGTCCTCCAGGGGCAATGAGTATCACAGCCTTAACTTAGTCACAGTGGCAGAAGCAGGGGCCAGCCATGAAGCCTCCAAGGACAACAGTCACCTTAGTGACACAGCAGCAGGGACAGCTTGAGAGCTGCAGAGTACAACGACTCGGAGAACCGATAGAAACACCTGTGACTGCAAAACCAGCAGCAGTGGCGGATTTGAGGAGCCTTCGTTTTTATTCTCTGCCCCATTTCTGGTCCTATTTGTTAGTTCTGGGGAAATACTGGCTACATTAAGAAAAAGCATTAATTATATGACATATGCTACTTAAGAGAGCAGGTGTTGCATAATACATTTTAGTAGTGTTTTCATCAAAATGGTTCATTTTTCTAAAGTTTTTGCACTTGAGGGTGTATGTTCCAGTTATCAGTGAAATTCACTTATGTGGAACAACCAATTCCCTGACAGAGTCAGATAAATAAGCTGTTGCTATAACAGAGTGCTAAGCACTGAACAAATCTGATTAAAGATAGATTTAAGAACAATTTGTATTAAGACAATTCTTTGTCTAATTAGGAACAAAGGGACTGCTATTTTCAATAATTATCTATTAAAGTTAGGCCAGATTTTGTGAAGGGTTGACTGTATTGTCCAATTCCTTTTTTAAAATTATTATTCTTCCTTTCCCTCCCTATGATAACCTAGCTGCTAAAAATGTAAATTTATGGCTGATTTCCTCTGTAGCATAAATATTCAAGTTCTAAAGTCAGTGTAGTTGCCTTGGAAAGATTTCTTTTACCATTCACAAGGGAAGGCAGGCATTTAACTGCTTCACAGCTAGCTGTCTTCTCCTGCTTGTGGGCTGCCTCTGCTATTCTTTGATGCTACAGTAGACTATGAAATTAACAACTGAGTATTATGATACTCTGCAGGGCATCATGCATCTGGCCCATGGACGCATGTTGGGCAGTGCGACATGGATGAGCAACTGCAAATAGAGATCAGATTCCTAAATTAGATTGACTTCTTTTTTTTTTTTGCAACAGTGGCTTTCATATCTAATTTGCATACTGTACATTATCAACCCAAATGCTAATAAAATGAGCCCTGAGCACATTGTTGCTTTGAAGAGCAAAATGAAGTCTGTGAGAAAAAGGCGAAAGTAGTAGTGGGGAGAATTTCAATGTACATGCCTTATGTAATAATTTTTTGGCATGCTTTTCCATTAAAATATTGGGTTTTCTTTGTCTGGAATTGTTTTTAACTGAGACAGATTTATGCTTGTATCTTGACTTCAGACTGGCTATCTCGCATCTGAGGCCACATCAAAAGGTAGAAAATGTGCAAACTGTGAACCTCACAAACAGGGTTCAGCCTTGAACAAGATCACTGATGAGTCATTCCTGAAAAGTTGCTTCATAAAGAAATATATCATCCCAAATTTCAGGACAAGCAATCTCAGATTTCAAGACAAGACAAAAGTTTTAAGACAATTTCAAGACAATTAGCATATCATTTCCGAAAAATGATATGAACTCGACAAGCTAGGTTTGAGGATAAAATGAAATATACATTCATATACATATGAAAATGTAATGCTTAATACGGTACACATTTAGGGTAGACACTGCCAATTCACCTTTTGCTTTTTTAAGAAACAGGGAACAACAAGAAACAGTACACAGAAGTCCTCAGAAGATGTCATGTTTTTAGACAAAAGGGTTTGGGTGCCATTTTTGTTCTTCGGCAGATCAGAAGAGGCTTCTGCTGGTATCTATTTTTCCCCCCAGAAATGAATTGTCATTTTAGTCCAAGCAGATATCCTAAAGTGGATTTTTAAAAATCCATATTTTAGGCTCAGATTCAGCTATTTTATGGGAACATAGAGATTAAGCAACAAGGATGGATCTTTTAAATAGTTCTCTATTCTGACTTCTAGAGTTAACAAATGGAGAATGTTTTGAAGGGGATAGGCAAACAAAATAAAGGAAGTTCCAAAACAGGCATATTCACTCTCGCCTTCATCTACGACTGGCACAGTGCCAAGACCTGTGTTCGTTCTTTTTCTGAGTCCCTTCTACAAACCGAAGGGTCCTACAAAGTCTGGTGAAGGACTGATAATTTCTCTACAATTTTTCCAGAGACCTAAGGGAGGAGAGAGGACACAAAAAGAGGATGACAGAATTCTTTCTGCTTGATGACATGAGTACCAACTCCTATATGGAATGGGTAAGTGACTCAAAAATTACTAATTCCAGTGTATGCATTATCCAACTATCATATTTAATAAATTAAAAACATAACTTGCTTTCAGCCAGGTACGGTGGTACATGCCTGTAGTCTCAGCTACTCAGGAGGTTTAGGTGAGAGGATCACTTGAGCCCAGGAGTTAAAGGCTGCAATGAACCATGATCTGTTGCAACATTGAGAAAACAAGCATTGTTCCTTTTGCCTTCTTTTCAAGTTCTAGGTAACTTTTCTTAACAGCATGTGAGTTATCTGGATGACTTAGATTGCCTCTCAAGAGATGTTTTTCTGCTTTTGTTAAAAGGTGATTTAAGAAAGTTGTAGTGATTTCACCATCTGAAATATGCCTTCCATCATTGAAAACCCAGCTCAGAATCCTTCAAACCCCCTACATTAGAATTAATTGCAATCTCCTTTGTGTTGTCTGTACTGTTTTTTGTTTGTTTTGCTTTGTTGTTTTGTTTTTTTGAGATAGAGTCTCACTCTGTTATCCAGGTTGGAGTGCAGTGGCATGACCCCGGCTCACTGTAACCTCTGCTTCCGGGTTCAAGCGATTCTGCTGCCTCAGCCTCCTGAGTAGCTGGGATTACAGGCGCCTGCCACCGTGCCCGGCTATTTTTCGTATTTTTAGTAGAGATGGAATTTCACCGTGTTGGTCAGGCTCCTCTTGAACTCCTGACCTCAAGTAGTCTACCCACCTCCACCTACCAAAGTACGAGGATTACAGGCATGAGCCACTGTGCCCGGCCATGTACTTTTTAAATTATAACAGCAGTTGTCATAAATCATTTCAGTGTCTGTCTCCTCCCACCACAAGATTGTGAATTTACTGATACAAAAATTGTATCTTCATCTTAGTATCCCAAAAGCCCCCCTTACTACTTTCCTTGACTGTGAACAGGGACCAGATTTACATCCAATGTTACATAATATCTCTTTATCGAGGGCTTTATTAACCTGTCTGAAAGATGACTAGTTAGCAGCAAGTTTTCCAGTAGAGTGGGATAATCAGCAAAAAGTTACCAAGAATGAATGAAATATCATTCTAACACATGTTAAAATGCAAAATCCACAGTCACCTCATTTCATTTACAATATTCATAATTATATATACAGTATCTTAATTGGTTTAGATTTATTCTTCATTTTGTACAAAGAACTGTTGTCAGCTACAACTGTATGTGGCAAATATGCATTCATCCAGGATTTACAAGGCACTCCAGCCTTAATTAACAGACCTTATATCCAATGAGTAGTAAACTCATTTAAATTTCAATAAAATTAAATGTCCATGTTTACGTAGTCCTTTATCTAAATGCTGCCACTTGAATAGCAACATTTATTTCATTTTTCCCTTGGTTTCCCTTGATTAAACTTGTAGTAGATTGTACTGAGCCTGAATTATCTGAAAAAGAATTCTAAAGAAAAGTTCTTGGCATTTATTCAGATTAGCAGGATGGAAATACTAAAGTTTTAGTGGTAACATCTGAGTTTCTGTAAGGCTGCTGATTCTCTCAAAAGCTGGAAAATAAAATCAGTTAGACTCAACTCTAGTTAAGCAAGATCACATCCAACTAAAAATGTCTGTGGTATTAAAAAAAAACAATATGTGAAGACTTTACTGTCGAAAAACACTCCAATGTGCTTTTTCATGTATATTTAGAAATTATTTAGTAGCCGTAAGTAAGTATTAGTATGTAAGAGAAGATGCCACCTCCATTCAGTGAAGAAAATGTAATGACGCAAGCAGCTGACTTTGGTTCCAGTCTAGGTTCTGCCACTAAACAATCGGATGCATGGAGAAGCGCTCTCTTTACTAATCTGAGATATCTCATTTTCTTTGTAATTAAATAGAAATTTGTACCAGATATTCCCTTATACCTTTTTCAGTTTTAGTACTCATCACCATTTAAACAGGACCAGGGAAGGATGATTTAGGGGCATTCTTTCTTTTTGTACATTTCTCCCTAATCTCTATCACATGACCAACTATTTAGAATTTTCCTTTCTAGATGTTTTTCCCTAGTCCATTCACTTCTCTCCAACCTACAGCCTCCTTATTGGTTCAAGTTACTGTCTATTGCTGCCTGGATTTTAGTAACAGATCTCTGATTGGACTCATATATCCACTCTTTACTGCCCTCCCCTACTACATACACACACACACACACACTGACCCAATAGAGTCAAATTATATTTTTATAGGAAAATAATAGTTCATTAAAATGTACATTAACCAGCGTCATTCTTTACTTATGTAGCCATTTCCCTTTGGATAAAGCCAAAAATCCTGAACATGGCTCTCCAGCCATATCGCAAAGCCTTTCTTTTTCTAATCCAGCAATCCCTGACATCTCTTAAACTCCCCCGAATCTTCAGCATGGGGTGCTATTTCCAAATCTCTTTAGCAACCTAATCCAGTGGCTTCAGTTTTCAAGAACTTTCCCTGATTCATGCGCCAGGTTAGATTCTACCATTACACGCTTCCACCACAACCCATATTTTTCTTCCTCGCTGTTTAGTCCAATTATGATTATTCTACTCTTTAGAACTTATTATGTACATGGGCACTGTTACAAATATTTTACATGTATTCACTAACTTAATTTATCTGCATAGTGCCTTTTGTATCTGACGTGTAGTAACCTACATAGATAAGCTCTTGAAGAAGTTCTGTAATTTTCCTGTAATATCTGTTGCAGACTGACCTGAGCCAATTTGTTCCTTCGACAACTGACATGTTGTTTTGTGAAACAGGAGTGCCCTCCAGTAATTATAAGGAGAGAGGAGCTATGTACCTCCTCATATACATGCTCAAAATGCACATGATCGAATGGTATGAGACAAAATAAGTCCCCAGTAAACTATTCTACACCATGTACATTTATTAATGAGAAGGCACAAAGACTCCCCTACAGCCTGCACCTTTCAAGTGAAATCCCACTTTCTACACTGGGACACCCTGACAAGCACTTTACTGGAAAGGTTCCCACCCATGCACATGTAATGATATTATCTCTGCAATCTCAGCCTGCGTTTCCATCAGATCTGGGGTTAGCCTTCTGTTAACTGGAGAAAGAAGGAGCAGAGTTTCCAATTCATAGGTATTAGACTGCTGGGTTTGCTGGCGTTTTATACTTTCCTTCCCAAGGCTACACTAGTTTAGTTTAAATTTACCTAGTTTGCAAAGCTTCCCTCCTCCTCCATGCCAGGGGGCTGGGTTTGCAGGGGCTTCTGCCCTCAAGACAGGCTAGGTCTGAATGTTGAGACCCAGGTAACCAGTGTAGAAGGCTGCACTCTGCCTTCACCGTGAGCTCCCTCTTGAGGGGCTCCTCTACTTTCCCCGGCATCATCAGCCTTAGGCTGGAAACATCTATTCATCAGTGGCTAAATGCAGGGAAACTCAAAAAAGAAAGACTGGAGGGCTCGATTCTCTTCCGTTTAGGAGCAAATTGGTTTACTTTCTCCCAAAGGAGAAGCTTTAAATACATAGAGCAATTGGAAGAGGCAGTAAGCGTCAGGTCAAAACAAAGAAAAAGGTAATATTCTATCATTCCTTCAAAGCAATGTTGTTTCTTTCTTACACTTATATAACTAACACGGTCCACTCAAGGGATGCTTCCCCAAGCAAAGAAATTCCGCCCCAACATGACTTCTGCCTTCTAAGAGAAGAAACAACCGCAGCAGTAACAATAACAAAAATGCCTCTAAATGCCATCAAACCCACTGTACATGCCTATAATCCTTCCCAATCATTTTATCAGGGCTCGGATAATGAAGCAGAAGATCTGAAGGCTAAAGCTGTCTTTGCGTTTTCCTTTCATTCTGTGTTTACAGTTACTCTTTAAAAGCCTCTTACTTGTTTATTATTCATTTCTTCAACAAATATTATGCATTTACTACATTGCAGGCACCATGCTAGGCCCTGGTCCAAGGACCAAAAGTGATAATCCATATGAAAGTGTTTCATCATGTATCATACAAATATAGGAAAAAGTATTACTACTACTCACCATGACCCTGAGAGAGTACATCTTTTTGCAGGACAGTTCACATGATAAAGGAAACAGAAGGTTAGGGGTGCTTTGTTGTATAATGGTATCACAAAGACCTCAGCCTCTCGAGTTGAATAGTTACTAGAAACTACCCACAGTAACAGCCTAAAACTCAAGTCAACTTCCCACGCTGCAGGCTGCCAGACGCCGAAGTGTGGAAGTTGGAAGGACACAGCAGCTGTGTCACGGCTGGAAGCGAAGCTGATGCAGCAGGCAGTGCTCCTCACAGCGAGCCAACATGTTCAGGCGACTGCGGGGGAGGCTTTCCAATAAACCTTGTGCTGCTGTTGTGATAGAATTTCAAAAGTGCATTTGGATTTCGCCTAGGTGTGCAATGCTACAAGTAGGGAATCAGGATTTGCTGCAAGAGTGATTTAGTTTGGAGTATGAAATTCTCCTGGATGTTGATCTGTAGTTAGTTCAGCAGTGGAAGTGGGTCTGCTGTGGCCCATTCCAAACAACCCTATCGACAGTGTGATAAGAGCTGTTTACTTGGTATGAAGGGAAGAGAGAGAGAAAGGTAAAATTACCTGTGGATTCCCTCACCTCTACCTCCCATTGCGAATATCCTAAACTCCTCCAAAAGAGGATCTTCTCCGACTTAATCAAATGACTACATTCAATAAAACCACATGAGCTAAGAGGGAAAAAGACACAGAGAGCTTGTCAGAGCCAGGGAGAGAAATGCAAAAAACACATTTTTTCCAGCTCATTCATTCATCTTGCAAATACTGACTGAGTGTCCACTATGTGCCAGGCACTGATCTAGCCACTTAGGCTAAAGCAATAAACAAAAGAAAGAAAAATGCTCATCATAACAGTACTTATATACTAACTGAGACAATAAAAATAAACATAATAAATATGCTGTAGAATTGTTTTAGTATAGCTACTCATATAACCATAAAGGTTTACTTTCCCTCAGCACAGTCTGTTATATGCTGGGTTCCTGCATCCATCTTGTGAATGTATCATCTGAAAAAGTGACATCTGAAGTCACTCTGCTGAGAGGCAAAAGGAGATTAAAAATAGAGGCGGCAAAAACTCCCTCTGCTAAGAAATAACACATCTTATTTCTGATTACATTTGATTGGCCAAATGTGGCTACATGCCCCTATGCTAATGCAGTAAGAGCTTGAAAATCTATAGTAGCACCTAGTTAATGAGCACTGAGGGTCTTTATCATAGTATGTTAGAAGGTAAAAAATGTAATGAAAAAGTACACACCAGTGGAAGGGGTATTAGGAGCAGAGAGGCACTGAGTGGTGAGCCGGTTGCAATTCTAAGTAGGATGGTCAGTGCAGACCGCAATTTTCAAGTGACTTAGGAAAAAAGATTTGAAATCGAGGAAGTTATCCATGCCGATATTTGAGAAAAGATATTTTTAGGCACAAGAAACAGCCAAACAAAAGTCATAAGGCAAGAGGGTGTTTGGGTTGTTTGAGGAGCTTCCAAGGAGGCCATGTAGCTAGGACCAAAGGCATGAGGGGAGGTGAGGAGGAGTCAAGATCAGAGACACAGGAGTTCAGGTCAGAGAAGGGATTACTGTACACTCTAAGAATTTCACTTTTTTGTTGTTGTTGTTTGTTTGTTTGTTTGTTTGTTTTTGATATGGAGTCTCGCTCTGTCACCCAGGCTGGAGTGCAGTGGCGCAATCTCAGCTCACTGCAACCTCTGCCTCCCAGGTTCAAGCAATTCTCTGTCTCAGCCTCCTGAGTAGCTGGGAATACAGGTGCCCAAGACCATGCCTAATTTTTGTATTTTTAGTAGAAACAGGGGTGTCACCATCTTGGCCAGGCTGGTCTTGAACTCCTGACCTCGTGATCCACCTGTCTTGGCCTCCCAAAGTGCTGGGATTACAGGTGCGAGCCACCATGCTCAAGAATTTCACTTTTAACTCTCAAATGGGGGACTTTGCAGAACATTGAGAATGGGAGTAACATTATTTAAATGTTAAATAATCACTCTGGTGGTGTACCTGAGAACAGGCTATCATAGGAAAAAAAGGGAAATAAGAGTATAAGTCGAAAGACTTTTGCAGTAATCCTAGATAAGATGACTGAGAAGTGACTGACTCTGTATTTATGCTGGAGGTAAAGCCAACAGGGTTTCCTAGCAGATAGAACATTGTATGTCAGAGAAGAAAAGAATCATGGGCAGATGCCAAGGTTCTGGCCTGAGCATACGGCAGGATGGAGTTGTCATCACATGGGCTGTGGATGGAGCAGGTTTGGGATTTCACCTAATGGAGACATTAAGCTTAGATATTCAACTTTGGATACCTAAGTGTTGAGCTAATTATAGTGGTCCAGTTTTAAAATATAACTTAGGGAATCACTGTGATATAGATGGCTTGAGAGATGAGATTGGATGAAATCACCAAAGGAGTAAGTATAGACAGGAGAAGAAGATTAGAAGTTGAACCCAATATTAAAAGGTCAGCCAGAAAGGGAAGATCCAATTTTAAAATAAATAAATGAATAAATAAAGCCTGAAAAGGACCAATCAGTGAATTGGAGGGAAAACTGATCATTTGACAATTGAATTTGGTGAGAATAAAGTCACTGGAGACATCAGATATTTTCCCATGAAAAGAAAGAGAATTTTCAGTGAAGAAGTAGAGACAATGTCTGATTTGGGTTGAGAGAAAGCGAAGGAGAGGGAAATTGGAGATACAGAGAACATAGAGCCCTTTGAAAATGTTTTGCTGAAACAAAGGAATAAGGCACTGGCAGGAGAAACTGGGGTTAAGAGAAGGATTTTTAAAGATCAGAAGTTAACCTCCTATTTATATGTTGATTTGAATTGTCCAGTAAACACAAAAACTAATGATGTAAGAAAGAGAGGAGAGAATAGAAAGTGTCATGTCCATGGGTAAGCAAGGAAGGATGGGATCTGGACTACTAGGGGAGATACTAACCTTAGAAAGGAAACTGGATCTGAAAAAAAGAATCTAAAATGACTCTAGGGAAGGAGAATTTTAAAAACGGGTAGGAAGCACTAACATAAGGTAGCAGACAGCATAACAGAGCAAATAAGATAATAGAGTTAGAAGATGGCTTTTTTTTTTTTTTTTTTTTTTGAGACAGAGTCTCGATCTGTCACCCAGGATGGAGTGCAGTCATGCGATCTCAGCTCACTGCAACCTCCATCTCCCAGGTTCAAGAAATTCTCCTGCCTCAGCCTCCTGAGTAGCCAGGATTACAGGCGCATGCTACCACATCCACATACCGTTAATTTTGTATTTTTAGTAGAGACGGGGTTTCACCACATTGCCCAGCCTGGTCTCAAACTCTTGACCTCAGGTGGTTCACCTGCCTCGGCTTCCCTGGGATTACAAGCGTGAGCCACTGCGCCTGGCTGCTTTTTTTTTTTTTTTTTTTTTTTAATAAAAAATGGATTTTACAAATTCCCTGAGCTGCCATTTAATATATCCAGGCTGGTATGGACAAAACAATTTGTAAACTTCCTTCCATGACTGATTAACCCTAAGGCTGAAGTTAGAAGTAAGAGGAACAATTGGAAACAAAAGACAAGCTAGTCAAATGTGGTTCTTGAAAAGTAAGGGAAAGGAGGAAAACTGAAGAGGGGAGACAGAGAAAGAAAGGCACACAGGGTCTCATTTTCTCTTTGTTTTACTTCCTCCAGCCTTGAAAGAAAGGGATGACTTTAGAAACATTCAGGTATTTGAGAGGACCTGCAAAGGCAAAAAGCTTTTTCTTTGGTCCATTTTGGTTGCTCCAAACACACATGCACTGAGAGCCATTACTCTCCAACCTACTCTGGTACCACCCATCAAAGAATGCTGCTGAAAACTTTTATTTATCCAAAGGAAACCCAAGTTGTCTTTTGTTACCATAATATGTGAATAAGATCAGAAATCTGTGCAAGCGTGGCTGAGGACCTTGACAGAGCAGCCCTACCTGGCCAAAGAAGAAACAGACCTTGGAGAGGGTCCTCAGTATCAAGGTTGAGGCAATGCTGAATTGCTGAATCAGCAGAACACCACTGATTCCTGAATAATTCATGAAAAATTATCCCAACTCAAAGATACCAGCCGAAAACCCAGAAAATTCATTTTTTTTTTTTTTTTTTTTTTTTTTGGAGACGGAGTCTCGCTCTGTCGCCCAGGTTGGAGTGCAGTGGCCGGATCTCAGCTCACTGCAAGCTCCGCCTCCCGGGTTCACAGCTCACTGCAAGCTCCGCCTCCTGGGTTCACGCCATTCTCCTGCCTCAGCCTCCTGAGTAGCTGGGACTACAGGCATCCGCCACCTCGCCCGGCTAGTTTTTTTGTATTTTTTAGTAGAGACGGGGTTTCACCGTGTTAGCCAGGATGGTCTGTCGATCTCCTGACCTCGTGATCCACATCTCGGCCTCCCAAAGTGCTGGGATTACAGGCTTGAGCCACTGCGCCCGGCCTGGGAAATTCATTTTTATCAAGAACCAGCATGGGGTCCATGGTGCCCCTTTACTCTGACATCACATAATATAAGCTCCTAGATTCCCCAACCTTCTCCATACAACCCAAATACAAAATGCCATCATGGAAAGCAGAAGGATGCCGATGGAAGTCTGAGAACCTAAATATTTTTGCGTAAAGACTGAACACCATCTAAAGACAGGAGGGGTGTTCAGTTGTGCCTTCCTAACTCTTTGCAGCTACACGGCTGTTGAGGACGAGCATCTCTTCTGTTGGTTCAGGGAGACCCTCTGATTAGTTCAGGTCAGTGCAAAAATAATCATTAAATATTTTGAATCTCCATCCTAAAAGTACTTTCTAAATTGTTGCATTAAGATAGGTTTTTGTATTAGTCCATTCTCACATTGCTATAAATACCTGAGACTGGGTAATTTATAAAGAGGTTTAATTGTCACACAGGTTCACAGGCTATACAGTAAGCATGGTGGCATCTGCAGGTTTCTGGAGAGACCTCAGGAAACTTACAGTCATGGTGGGAAATAAAGGGGAAGCCAGCACTTCACATAGTTAGAAGCAGGAGGGAGCGGTGAACGGTGTCACACACTTTTAAACAACCAGATCTCATAAGAACTCATTCACCCTGTAGTACCAAGGGGGAGTGGTGCTAAACCATTCATAAGAACTCCGCCCCCATTATCCAGTCACTTTCTACCAGGTCCTACCTCCAATACTGGGGATCAAAATTCGACATGAGATTTGGGCATGAAAACAGACCCAATCATATCAGGTTTAAGCCTAACTTATCTAAAAATTAATTTTCCCTCATTCTTAGAGGGCAAACAATTATGAAGAAGACCAGAAAAGTTGGATACAAAGTAAATAAGCTCCATTTCCCCTACATTAGACCATATCAAGATAGTGGTTTAAGGAAGCATGGCACCTCACTGCAGTCAGGCTAGCCCAGAAGAATGCAGGTGCAGAGAGAGTTAGGGTTACAAGGAATCAGAAGAAGCATTTACTCCTTTGTTCATTTCACACATATCTAATGGGTGTATTCTTTGTATGCATGAGGCATGGCTGACAAATAAAACTAAGTTAATCAGTGTCCTCTAGAGAAACAGAACCAACAGAAAATATATATGAGGAGATTTATTATGGGAATTTGTTCACATGATTATGAAGGCCAAGAAGTCCCACAATATGCCATCTGCAAGCTGGAGGAAAAACCAAGAAAAGCTGGTGGTGTAATTCAGTCCGAGACTGAAAGCCTGAGAATCAGGGAACTGAGGATGTTGCAACTTCCAGTCTGAAGCTGGAGAAGGGTGAAACATGGGGGGCTGCAGGTGTCAGACCCAGAGGCCAAAGGCCCAAGAAGCAGGAGTTCGGATGTTTTAGGACAGGAGAAGATAGCTGTTCCAAATCAAGCAGAGAGAGAAAATACATTCTTCCTTCTGCTTTTTTGTTCTATCTGGGTTCTCAACAGAGTGAATAATGCCCACCACATCGGTGAGAGTAAATCTTCTGTATTCAGCCCGCTGATTCAAATGCTGATTTATAAAAACACCCTCACAGACACACCCAGAAATACTGTTTTTGCAGCTACCTGGGCATTGCTTTACTCAGTCATGTTGACACATAAAATTATCCACCACAATACTACACCAAAAGTTACCAGAATACTGTTCCAAAGGCCAAAAGTTTTAATCCTAAATGAGAATATATCTAGTTCTTAGTTTATATGTTTATTATCACCCTCAAAACAGGAAACTTTGGTTAAAAAATGAATATAAGTTATTCTGTTTGGCAATATGAGATTAAACATTACCAAAGTATTCAAAGTAATTAACAGCAGAGATCCTTTTCTAGTCATTTTTATCCTCTCTGTGACTGTTTGATTTGAAGATTACAGTCCTTAACTAATGCATTCATTTCAGCTACTTTCTTTCCTTTAACATCAGATCTGTAAATTTTATATAATTGCATATTGGTCAATGATTTGGAGAAAACTGAAAATGTACTGCACATTTTTATGTGACTTGGAAAACTCTTCACTTTACAAATAGAGATTTTTAATAAAAATAGTGAAATATATGTATTTAATATGTATTATAAAATGATGCATTTCAAATAATGAAAATTAATAATGTTAAAGAAACAAGATGTTTTTAGATTTTATTGGGAACCAGTTAATCTAATCATAAATGGAAGTAGCAACATAATGAAAGAATGAGCAATGAAATTCATTTTAGGAGAAAAGAACAAATCTAGAATACCGTGACTGAATCAGACTTGAAAATGATCATCTGTACAAGATTTTACACATATCTACAATGTGTTAAGTTCATGATTATAAGGGAAAGATCATCTAAATTATTCGTGTTCTTTTTGTAATATACCTTATCAAATAATATTTATATATGCTAAAAAGCATAAACCTAAAGAGTGCAGCTTGGTGAGTTTTGATGAATATATGTACTCATACAATCAACACACCAATCAAGAAACAGAACAGTTCTATTACTCAAAAATCTTTCTCTGGTCCTTTTCTACTTGATCTCTCCTACCAGAGGAAACCACTGTTCTGATTTCTATTTCCATAAATGAATTTTACCTGCCCTGGACCTTCATATAAATTAAATCATATATTTGGAACTCCTTTGCTTTTAGTTTCTCTTGCTCAGCATAATTGTGCTATTTCTTTACATTATTGCATGTGTCAGTAGTTTGTTCCTTTTTATTGCTAAGTTTTCCAAAGTAAGTACGGTTTCCCATTTCCACCACTGAGGCATGATTGTTTCAATGATGCCACAGCCTCAGCAACACTAGGTGTTTTCAGTAACTTTAGTCCTTCTTGTGGATGTTTTTTGACAACTTACTGAGCACTTTTCCATACGCTTGTTGATCATTTGTATTATTTTGTGAAGTGTGTTCAAGTCTTTGCTTATTTGTACTTGTTTTGTTGGTCCTCTTAACATTCACTGTAGGAGATTTTTTTTATTTTAGTTTTTTATTTTTATTATACTTTATGTTCCAGGGTACACGTGCACAACGTGGTTTGTTACATATGTATACATGTGCCATGTTGGTGTGCTGCACCCATTAACTCGTCATTTACATTAAGTATATCTCCTAATGCTATCCCTCCCCGCTCCCCCTACCCCACAACAGGCCCCGGTGTGTGATGTTCCCCTTCCTGTGTCCAAGTGATCTCATTGTACAATTCCCACCTATGAGTGAGAACATGCGGTGTTTGGTTTTCTGTCCTTGTGATAGTTTGCTCAGAATGATGGTTTCCAGCTGTATCCATGTCCCTACAAAGGACATGAACTCATCCTTTCTTATGGCTGCATAGTATTCCATGGTGTATATGTGCCACATTTTCTTAATCCAGTCTGTCATTGGTGGACATTTGGGTTGGTTCCGAGTCTTTGCTATTGTGAATAGTGCCACAATAAACATACATGTGCATGTGTCTTGATAGCAGCATGATTTATAATCCTTTCGGTATATACCCAGTAATGGGATGGCTGGGTCAAATGGTATTTCTAGTTCTAGATCCTTGAGGAATCGCCACGCTGTCTTTGACAGTGGCTGAACTAGTTTATAGTCCCACCAACAGTGTAAAAGTGTTCCTATTTCTCCACATCCTCTCCAGCACCTGTTGTTTCCTGACTTTTGAATGATCACCATTCTAACTGGTATGAGATGGTATCTCATTTTTTTTTAAATTCTGGACATCAGTCCCTGTCAGATATATGCACATTGAATATTTTTCTCTCAGTCTATGGCTCGTTTGCTCATTTTGAATGTATTTTCTCTTACTTTGTAGCTCATCTTATAATTTTATTTTATTTTTTTGATGGGAAGATTTTTTTAAATGTTCTATTATGTCTGGTTTACTACACAAGCATACAGCAAGGTATATTACCTAATTCAGGTGGAAAATAAGAAAATGGATTTCTTTTGGAGGGAAACAAGAGTTAACTAAGCACTATGTACACATGACCTCATTTAATACTCAAATCATTAGGTTTGAATATTAAGCTTAGATTATTCCATAAGGTTAGATTATTCACTTCTAAGCAAACACTTGAGCTAAGAGAGGTTAAATAAATTGTCAAAAGGTGGGCCAAATATTTAACCAAAGTGTATCCAAATTTGAAGTTTATGTCCTTTCCATTATAGAACACAGATTCTGATTGAGAAAGGGAAATGATTCAATTTCACCCAGACTTTGACACAATTCTCCCTGACATTGCATTCTTTAGTTCCTAACACCTGGTGCCATAAAAGCTGCGAAAGCAATCAGCAACCTCTATTGCAATATAAGATGAACTTTTCCCTAAAATTATCCCCCAGAAAAAAAGTCACCTTGTATTTGAGTTTTAAAAAGATTTATTACATTACAGAGGACACTGTCATTTACTTTATTTTGAACAGTAAATGCAGTTTGGAGAAAACATATTAGTCTAAAACAATGTTCCAGTTTTGAGCACTGAAAACTGATAGAATCTGGTTGGTTTGCTTTTTAGCTAACAGAAAATACAATTCACGTTTAGTAATAATTCCTGTAGACATATCTTCAGGTCTTCTGCTGGATTTGGTATTAGGGCAATGCTAGATTCTGGAACAAATATATTTCCAAATCCCCAAATATTCATTGTTTAAAACAACAAATGTTTAGGTCTTGCTAAGTTAATAGCAAACTGCAGTCACTCCTAGATGTTCAGAGATGTTTCTCCAGCAGTGATTCAAGTACCCAGATTTTTTAAATTTAGTTCCATGCCAAACCTCTAGAGTAGGGTTCAGCAAAGTACAGCCCATGGAACACAACCAAGCCCCTTTTTCTATGTGTTGCCTGCATTTGCTTCCATGACGCAGTTGCAAAGTGGAGCAGTTGCGATGGAGACCACATAGCCAGCCATGCTTAAAACATTTACTATCTGGCTCTTTACATACAACAGTTGCCAACCAGCCCACAAGTGGGGAAAGATAATGTGGTAAAGGCAGATCTTCTCTGAGTCCTATCCCAGAAGTGGCACACTTTGCTTCTGCTAATATTTCACTGGCAGAACTAGTCACCTAGGACCGACTAGTTGGAACGGGCTTGGAAAATGTAATTTGGCTAGGAAGCTACTTTCTAGTAATGATTCTAAACAGTGTAAGATAGCACACAATTGTTTGTGGACACCTAGCTGTTTCTACTGCAGTTGTCATTTTAAACAAGCCTTTTAAAGATCTGTTGGAAGAGCAATCGAGATCACATAAATGTACACTCAGAATGAATTAAAAACCAAATGTCCTAAAGCTGGAGCTTGAGAAAATATTTCCAGTAACAGCTCCATATACAGATATTAAAATTGCAATAACTCACTCTAGACAGCTAGATAAAGTGGCATGGAAAGAACTGTGTTTGATGGTTCAAAATGCCATTGTTGTGATGGCAAGGGCACTGCTTTCAAAACTGCAGTGGCAGTTTGACTACAACTGTTTCCCAAATATTAGTGTGAAGGACACTTCTGAATTATTATATTACCTTAAACATGTGTAACTGAATTTAAACATTTTATATATAAGTAGACGTTTAACTATGTCATCTATATGCCTGAGACTACCTATTTGTCATGCAAGGTGTAAGGTGACCTACAGTACTAATGACACATAGTCTAGCAATGAGATCTATCGATGACAACATACAACAGAAGGAACGGCAAAGAGTGCAGGATCCCAAAACCCCATTGTCACTCCATGAGAGGCAGTCATGCCTTTGCGGTCAGAATAGGGTATCTGTGAAGAGCCCTCCCATTGTGGAAACCCTATCCCTGTTGAACTTCATGTATTCATATATGGCATAACACAGTTATATTTATAGCCCAAGAGGGGGGATCCTCTAGTCTTCTGTGAAACAATATAATGAAAGCTCCCCGAGTCAGGAAATAGCCTTGAATTGTTTCCTTAGACCACCACATTGTCAGCCAAGCCCAAATATTTACTGCTAGCCCTTTGCATACCATTGTTGAAATGTCAGCCCAGGCTTTTATGTCAGTTCACAAAAAGGAGAATAGGCGGAAGTTCCCAGGGTCATATCTCAGAGACAAAAGACTTGTCTCTCTTCACTCCTCATGTTAGCCAAAAAACTTTAGGGGGCAATATTGTCATTGGGAAGATTAGAGAATCATCACATATTTGATACTGTAGAGTGTGTATGCAATGAAGTTTGCCTTTTCACTAAGGAAAAAGATTAAAGAATATTTTTATGTAAATTGAGATCAAAATTTTGGTGAAAGGACTACAGAGGCATATTATGCCAAAAGTTCCAACCTCTGTCTCCAGTTTATATTAACTTGCTTTCCTGACATTCCAGATACAGGTTAGATCTATTGCTAGTTTTTATTACCTTCCCTCATTGATATTTTTGCTGTAATTCTGGGCCCACCTGACTTCTTTTTTAGGTGACGCTGGCTCCACTTTAAGAAATTCATAAGAAAGGAAGGCTGAGTAACAGTTTAGTAACTAAGGCATATGTTGTTACAGGTGCTAAAATCTAGGGCATGATGCTTAGATGCTTGTGTTTACATGAAATCAATTAATATTCATTTCTCACTGGATTCTGAGTCTGGCAAAAACTCTTTCAATTGTTGTGCTATTATAAAGCATCCTACACACAGATGCCATCACTTTTTTCATATTCAAGGATTGTCCTCTCTTCAATTGAGTCCCATCTTAGCAAAATAAAGGAAATGCAACTGCTAAAATTATTTGCAACATCTTACTTTTCTTCCATTATAAGAAAAGCTTGTTTTTGGCTTTAAGAGACTATCACCAAGGCCCAAACTGCCAGAGTAATTTAGGAAACCTCACTGCTCTGCCGAGATCGCACCACTGCATTCCAGTCTGGGCGACAGAGCGAGACTCTGTCTCAAAAAAAGAAAAAAGAAAAAGAAACTTCACTGCTCTTAAGATAGGAGAATACATTGAAAGGAAACTAACACTCACTGAGCACATACTACTGTCATTCATTAAGCATTTATGTATATTGTATTTCATTTTCTCACAACAAAATTATAAGGGACAGATTGTTATAACCATTTATAAATAGGAAAAATGAGATCCAATTGGTAAGGTATCCTTCTCCACATATGCTGGAGTTAGTATTTGAGCTCAGGACTGTCTGAACAGTACTTATCAAAACACCATGATAAAGTAGATGGCTTCTGTCCCAGTGTTGCTCAGGTCCAATCTCTACATTCCTAGGAAAGTAAATCTGGTTAACACCTTCAGTTAGGAGTCTACACTTGGATCGAAAACTGTGGTCAAGGGGACAAGTCTCATCAGACAGCCACAGTTGCTGGGGACATCTCTTGTATATCTAGGGCAGTTCAAAAAAGGAGATGGAGGTGGGGGGGTGATCCATGAACCATGCAGATGCTAAAAGAGGAGATGGCTAAACAGGAGACTGCCTTATTATAATCCTTCAGATCTGATAGGAATACCCTGCAATATTTATCGGCCTATTCCAAATCTTCTCCTTTCACCAATTCTCAGTAAATTGTCTTTCGTTTTCTACTTTGAATCTGCTTCCCAAATCAGAATGAGTTCTCTTTTAGCTATAGTATTGTGCCTGAGTCCAGAATCCTACTGCTAAACTCTGTTACTCTCCTGGGGCTGGCAAAGGCCATCTCCTCCAGGCTTGGCTTGTACTGAATCCCAAGCTCTACTCTTTCTTAAACTATGAGCAGCCTTCCGCTGGGCCACTTGTTAGCATTTTCGTAAGTGACTTCCTAAAACAAATTGAAATTTTGTCTCTCTTAAACAAGTCGGTAAGTTATACTTTGCATAATCATTAAAAACTACCTTTTCTGGCCAGGCGCGTAATCCCAGCACTTTGGGAAGCCAAGACGGTGGATTACTTGAGGCCAAGAGTTCAAGGCCAGACTGGCCAACATGGCAAAACCGCCATCTCTACTAAACTACAAAAACTAGCCAGGCGTGGTGGTGGGTGCCTATAATCTCGGCTACTCTGGAGCCTAAGGCATCAGAAACACTTGAACCCAGGAGGCAGAGGTTTCAGTGAGCCAAGATGGCGCCACTGCACTCCAGCCAGGATGACAGAGCGAGACTCCATCTCAAAACAAAGAAGCAAACAAACAAAAAACTACTTCCTCAAAATTTATCTATTTAACCATTATAAACAACCCTATAGTATAAATCCACAGCACAAACTTGCCACACAAGAGTCATGATTAGAAGCCTGTTTACCTTATATTCTCCAAACATAAAGAGCTCTAACATAACATATATGGCCCCAGTTTATACCATATAATACAAGGTTGTATAAAATAGCCTAGTGCCTAGCACAGAGTCATTAAACATAAGGCACTGAAGAAATATTTGTATATTTAATTAGAACTCCCCTGAAGGATACAATGTATTACTGAAAACCACAGCATAAAAATAAATTTGCTTAAGAATTGTATAACTTCTTTCCAATGTATTTGGTATTTGTGTATATGTGTGTATATAAGTGTCTATACGTAATTGGCTTATTTGTATGCATACACACATACATTATCTATTATCATATATATTACAATTTAGATATTTTACAATATACATTTATTACATATTATATATAACTGGTACATACACAAAATGTACACACAAAAATATACGATATTTGGGGTGCATATGTACATATATGTCTATATATACACACATATCTTTCCTTTTCTAGTCTTATATAAAACTAATCTATACATTTCACTTTTAACAAATTATTATGTATTCATATTCACATTAGTCATTTTAATGTCTGAGAAGTGTTCTGATATTTCAAGTAGAAACACTAAAACATGCTTTCCTTCAAAATCATAAAGTACAGTGCATCTTTTTGAGCACAAATATCAATAATACAGATACACAAATTTCAAATTAGATAGAAATTTAAATAAATCTTCTATTCCATTTAGCCAGTTTATGGAATCACAAAAGCAATATGGGAAGGCAGAGAAAGATATGGGAGGAATTTGCTCAATAACTTTGAAATACATCTTCCTAAACATATCCTCATTCAAAGTCTAAGACAAACAAAATCCTTGAACTTCTGAAAAGGAAACCCCTTTGGCAGGTATGAGAAAGGTTCACAACGCATGAACACACACACATTGACACAGAATATTCTACTATCACTGCAATAATAACAATGCTATCGAATCCACTGGAGGTCCTGAAATGTCACACCTCCTGATTTAGGCCTTTGGGGAGAACTTGACCTGTTTGTTACAAATTAGAAGCCTAATCATTTTACCTGAATGATTAAGCATTTTCTGCATCTTTCTCTTAGCCAAAAAACTACTTTATAATATCATTGATTCCCAATCTTATTAAATTACCCTCTTCAAATTTGCCTTCTGTAACTTTCAGCTTTGTCTTAAAGGCCAAATAACATGAAGAACATGACAACACAAACAAAAGATTTAGGAAAACTGGCAAAGAAGTGAGGCAGTAGAATTACTTAAGTATTAAAAGTGAAATCCATTGAGAAGTGTGAAAAAGGAGAGTTTCTACCATCGTCCCTGGCTTTAATCAACCCTACACCCTCTGCTCCCTAACCCCTCCATATAGATATATATATATTTTTTTTTTGTTTTGTTTTGTTTTGTTTTTGAGATGGAGTCTCGCTCTGTCGCCAAGGCTGGAATGCAGTGGCACAATCTCGGCTCACTGCAACCTCCACCTTCTGGGTTCAAGCAATTCTCCTGCCTCAGCATCCCGAGTAGCTGGGATTACAGGCACCTGCCACCACACCTGGCTAATGTTTGTATTTTTAGTAGAGACAGGGTTTCACCATGTTGGCCAGGCTGGTCTTGAACTCCTGACCTTGTGATCTGCCCACTCAGCCTCCCAAAGTGCTGGGATTACAGTCATGAGCCACCACGCCTGACCCATACATCTTTTATGTATTCAATTTAAACATGGAAATTAGCAGGCTATCAACAAACGGACTTTCCTTTTCTTAACTTTAATATCCAAATTTGGAAGAAAACAAAAATACACCTAACTCTGGCAATGCCCTTACCATGACACTACCAACATGCATCTGATTTTCTCCAGCCCACGGATAGCCTATCCTGGCTTTTATCAATCCCACTTAGACTTATTGTTTATAGAAATATAGATGTATTCTATATAGAAATCTATAGATTTCTAACTGTTCTGACCAAAGTTTCTTCTTTGGTCAGTAACTTTTGCGCTTCTATTATCTTCCCCCAAACACCACTATTAGTATGTCACGGCCAACACATGAACCAATTACCTAATGGATAAAATCAAATTCCTTTCAATTTCATATAGGCTCTATTCTCATGAGCTTGTGCCATTTCTTTCCAATAGCAGAAATTCTTCTATCTAGTCAGGCAGGTCCTATAATTTGCCACAATAAATTTGTTCTCAGTATGTGCACTGTAACCTCTGCCCAGAATGCTCGTTCCCTCCTCACTTTTCCTTTCTAAATCCTGTATGTTCTCTGAAGCTAGGGCCAATTCCCATCCTCACTACAAAGTCTTATTCTAATTTAAATTACTTGATATTTCCAAATTTTTAGACTACTTCAGACTCAGGCAAGAAAGGTCCTCGCTTGGGGTTTTGAGCTTTGGAGGTCTCTTTCTCTCTCTCTCTCCGACACACACAGACACGCACACACACACTGCATTCACAATAGAACACGTGTGTGCCTCTGTAAATCAGAATCCACTGCTCAGTACTGACAGCTCGTAACCTAAACATTCCAGCCCATAACCTAGACATTCATTTTTGTGACTAATGCTGTTTAGTTCCTAGGGAAATTCTTCTCCATCTCTCCTTCCCTATGGTGCATTTGACTATGAGTGAGTACCATAAAAGACTTGAGCTCTGGCACTGTCAGTGTTTGATAGGAACACTGCTTTAGGACACAGGGATATTTGAACACAAGATGGGCTTTGGTAAAGGACAAGACAAATTAACTTGCCACACCTTTACTCTCAGTTTGCATGCTTGCAGTGGAGTCTTGCTTAACAAAATATTGTTTCCCAGGACTGCCAAGTGCCCCTTTCCTTGCTTCAATTACTGATCCGATTTGTAGTTGTGAAAGTAGTCATAATTTAGCATGGCATTCGCAACAATTACCAGCAGTGACTAGAAGTTTTGTGCAAAGCTAAAATTTCATATTATTCTAAAATTTATTTATTTACAAAAACACATTTTACCAGACATAGCAGGCATGAAGTATGACACAAATTCTTCACAGGACAGCCGGATGAACATTTTACACTAAAATTTAAAATATTTAAAAATTTAATTGAATTTTTATAAAGAATTACAATTTTAATTTTATTTAAGTGTTGCTTTTTTGACATTTCTTAATTACAATTTATATAAATTTTAGTTATCCATTTACGGTGATAGATAATTTTGAGTAATTTTGAATATTTTAGGATAAAATAACTATTTGAAGAAATTGATTTATATTTTAAGAAATAGACTGGGCGGGGTGGCTCACGCCTGTAATCCCAGCACTTTGGGATGCCGAGGCGGGCAGATCACAAGGTCAGGAGATCGAGACTATCCTGGCAAACATGGTGAAACCCCGTTTCTACTAAAAATACAAAAAATTAGCCGGGGGTGGTGGCGGGCGCCTGTAGTCCCAGCTACTCGGGAAGCTGAGGCAGGAGAATGGTGTGAACCCGGGAGGCAGAGGTTGCAGTAAGCCGAGATCATGCCACTGTTCTCCAGCCTGGGCAACACAGCCAGACTTTGTCTCAAAAAAAAAAAAATATATATATATATATATATATTTTTTTTTTTAATTCATTACTAATACAATTATATTAATGATCTTAGTGTCTTAAATCATTACTGTAACTAGAAAACAAAGTATGTGATGATTATAACTATGAATACTTAATTAGTAATTTTGATGAAATGAAATAAAAATAAATCTTATAGAGTAAGTATATAATAGATTATGAATTTTTTGTATATTTATTGAGTTATCTAAATATTAACAAGATGATAGCTAAAGGAATATCAGGCATACTCAATAATGACTGAAATCAGTCATTTTTGGTATTTTGTCAAAGGTCAGTCAAATAAAAACCAAAACTTTGCAAAAATGTTTTTATTTCATCATTATAAAACAATCTTTGTCAGTGAAGGAAGAAAAACATATTTTATTTAACAATTTGCTTACTTTGTCTGTAATATTTTAAAAATTCACATATCATAGGTGAACCTTCATTTGCACTTCCTGCCTCATAACTTGTAATTATCGGGCCTGGCCATAAAGAATATTCAACTACACTAAAATCTTTAAAATCTACATTTTTATTATTGTTACCCCTTGGGGTATGTGTGTCAGCTCTGTCTCCCCATTAAATGGTGAATTATAGGGCCAAGATCATACCTTTTACCACTTCTTAATCTCTCATGGCAACCTTCATTATTGTGAGCAATTTTTGGTCCTTAAGTAGCTATTAATTGTTTGGAAGAGAGAAGAGAAAAAGCAATTATGAAATGATAAATAACTAGGGTTTCTAAGATGAGTCTTGGATACAGGTTGATCGTGGTGGTGGCAAGGAATTGTGTCTAGCCTTGAAGATGACAGCATCCCACGAGGGACATAAAAATAGCATTGGGAGCAAGGAAAGGCAGCTTAAGTGAGGCTTTACAGGGTTCCTGCCTGACAGAAAACTGGTGAGCAAGAATCTCTTGACGGAAAAGCAGTGTTTTACAGCTGCACAGCAATGCTCAATGGTGTTCAATTTGAAAATGAGGGGAATAAGAAGTGGGTTCTTAGAAAGCAAATCTGCAGTCAATCTTTTTTGTTGCTGTACTTTATAACCATGTCAAACCCTTTCATTCCCAAATCTTCAATGAGTTTGCTCAGAATCGATTTTTGTGTGAGGAGAAACGAAAAGATGCCCCCCACCTATGTTCACTGAAGATAAAAAGCACGATATTTAAAGTTAAGTGACATTTAGCAACTGCCAGTCTGTTATTAAGTAATAGCTTTCTTCAAAGAAAAAAAATTAACCAAATTCCGAAAACGTTATTTTACGAAGACATTCAGTCTTAGCTGCTTTTCAAAGTCATTGTTGAACAGCTGCAAAATAGTTCGGTTAAAGAGATTTCTTTTGCGCAGACAGCCTAACACTGAAAAACATGTGCTGTAAAATTTCTAAATAAAAACTGGCTTATTTCTCTCATTTTAGATGTTTCAGTAAATATTTGTAAAATCATGCTCAAGGTAGTTTTTACTTGGGAAATAAAACGCATAGTATCCGTCAATAATCAATCACGTGATTTTCTAGAGTTTACGTGTTCTCATTCCTCATGCCGAAATGTATACATGTTTATATATACGTAAACAGTGATTTGGAAAAGGAGTTATATGAAAATCACGACCTCTGCAGAAAACAAGTGCTCATACTTAACTATTAGTAAGCTCTATTCCATATCACTTTTCTTATTTTCTTATAATTTGGGTCAATGAATATGAATGAAGCTTATTGAGATGTTAACATATGTATAGATATGCTCAAGTTAAATTATTGTTTGACAAAAGTTATAAAAGATTAAGCTTAAGGACTCAGATTGAATGCCAATTACCAGAAACTGTGAATTCCAGTAAAACATGATTAAGCACTGAACTACTCCTCTTCCACCTTCTCTTCCCTTTCCTCTCCTTCTCTTCTAGTACAAAAGCCATGTGATGGGGCCAAGCAAGGTCGATATTTGTGCAGGAGTGGAGGAGGCAATGGACAGGCAGTCATCATGACCAGAGGGAATGCCAGAAGATAAGGGGAGTGACAAGGGTGTCCACAGGAGGGGCATCCTGGCATGGTGTATGGGAGCCCAGTGAGGGTAAAAAAGTATCCACACACAGAGATCAGCCTGTTACAGAATGTCAGAGTCCAGTACAGGTGAGGAAGTAGCCTGAATAGGGTGACAAAGGTATGCATGCAGGGTACAGTGTGGTCTAGCACAGGGTGTAAGAGCCCAATAGGGTAGTGAGAGCACTCCCTATGGAGGAAGAGGTCGTACAATGACAGAAAGTTAGCTATTGAGCCAAGGCACAGGGAGGGAAGATTTTGACCAAATGAATAAATATATTAAGTATAAAAGGAATCTGTTTCCTCACTTTTGGAGAGGGTAGTTGTATTAGTCTGCTCTCATGCTGATAATAAAGACATACCCAAGACTGGCTAATTTATAAAGGAAAGAGGTTTAAGGGACTCACAGTTCCACATGGTTGAGGAGGCCTCAAAATCATGGTGGAAGGCAAATGAGGAGCAAAGTCTCATCTTACATGGTGGCAGGCAAGAGAGAAAAAGAGCCACCCAAAAGGGAAAACCCCTTATATCAGATCTCATGAGACTTATTCACTATCATGAGAATGGTATGGGGAGAATACTATGGGGGTAACCACCCCCATGATTCAATTCTACCAGCTCCCTCCCACAACACGTGGGAATTATGGGAGCTACAATCCAAGATGAGATTTGGCTAGGGACACAGCCGAACCATATCAGCAGTATATACACAAATAAAAACAGAAAAACTCAAACCCTATGGTGTTGAGTTGAGATTGCAGGTATTGCTGTGAGCATATGTTTATATATTACACACACACACACACACACACACACACACACATATACATATATACACATATATATACATATTTTTTATATACATATAAAAATGAATATAGCCCAGTGCAGTGGCTTACGCACATAACCCCAGCACTTTGGGAGGCTGAGGCAGTTGGATCACTTGAGGTCAGAAGTTCAAGACCAGCCTGGCCAACATGGTGAAACCCCATCTCTACTAAAATTACAAAAACTTAGCTGGGTGTGGTGGCACATGCCTGTAATCCCAGCTACTCTGGAGACTGAGGTAGGAGAATCGCTTGAACCCAGGAGGCAGAGGTTGCAGTGAGCCAAGACTGTACCACTGGACTTCAGCTTGGGTGACAGAACACAACTCTGTCTCAAAAAAAATGGATATAAATGTAAATATATAGTACATGTGCATACACATTTTCATCCATATATTCCTTAGCTCTAAGCTACTGAGAGAGAGGGTTTGGGAGCAGCATGCCTCAACAGCAGTAAGCACACCTCGTGTCCAGATCTTGGTTTCTCCATACCACTCTCCACTAAGAGGAACCAGATCTTCTAGGAGAAAAGGTTAATTCTAGGGCTTGAACAAGGAAAGTACCAGATGAGCCTTGAACATCTTGTTGGGCCAGAAAATAGGAAAGTATTCAGAGAAAGATATAGATGTGTCAAAAGATGACAGAAGGCTGTTTGAAGAAGCCATCAATTTGAATATGAAAATTGATAACAACAGATTATAATCTGTTGACTAAAACAGGAAGCTATGAATCCACACTGATAGAAATAAATTGAATTATTAATGAGGAATAGTCTGTTTACAGTCCTACAGTAATTTCTTATAAAACACTCATTTCCCCACCTCCACCAAAAATAGTATTATTTTTTTACAGAGAAGGTTGGCAGATGTCACCATGATCAACTGATCAAACTTATCACCAGTAATAGGCCTAATCAAAATGGTATGCTAATTAACAGGAAAAGAGCCCAGCATCACTCCTGTGACATCCCCGCCAAAGATGCATGAGCTAAATCTAATCATGATGAAGGATCAGAGAAACCCAAATTGAGATAAATATTATAAAGTAACTCTTGTAATTTTCAAAAGTATCTGGTTATGAAAATTAAGAACCGCCTCAACAATGCTTCCAGGCTGACAGAAATGAAAGAAACATTATAGCAGATCCTGAATGGTTGTTATACATACTTTTGTTACAAAGGACATTATTGGGACCATTGGCAAAATTTAAATGCAGTCTGAGGAGGACGTGATAGTCATGCATCCTAATTAACTTCATCATATTGATGCTTGCTTTGCAGTTAGGCAGGAGAACTTCCTGCTTCATAGGAAAAATCAACTAAAATTTTCAGAGGTGATGGATCATCAGTCCAGCAACTTACTCTCACATGGTTTAAGACCAAACAGACAGACTTTTCTTGTAGTGTCCTTGCAACTTTTCTGTTAGCCTGGGATTGTCCAATAAAATAAAATCTGAGCTTGAACATATAAAGAAATTCTTCTCTTAAAATATAATACAAAATAATCCGAGAGAAACCCTAAACTAATTTGGCAGAATTCGATTCTCTCAGAATTGTATTCCCATTTTTCATTTAGGTAATATGATCAGAGCACACCTTGTGAGCCTATACAGTAATTTATTACTAATATAATATGGAAATACCAGGAAGATTCACTTGCACCAAACTTCCATAATGCCCAAATTTCCATAATGGAAAGTCTTTCCCATGGGTTAAGAATACTGTTTTAAAAGGACTGTTTTACAATATAATGCACTGGATGCCAGGTGAAGAACTACTGACAGGAGAAGATACATTTTTAAAAGTATATGTGCAGGTCAGGCTCATCAAATCCTTTCCCTTTTCAAACTTGAGAATATGGGGGTGGGGCAGGGTGGTGGGAAGAGGAGGGAATGTCACATTCCAGTGGAAAAACAGGTGTGGCTACGTGAGAGCCTGATGACAAGAATAGCACCATCAGCACAATCAGAGACCCATTAAGTCACCACGACCAGGGAGATGGTGGATCCAGGTACATGACTGATCTGGAGCAACGTGGGCCCAAAGAACCAGTGACTGTGATTGATTATGCCTAAGACATCAAATAAACCCAAAGGTGGGTGATCAGATTGAAGATCACTCAGCCAAGCATGATTGACAAGCCAGAGAACCAACGTTTTTAAAAAGATTCCAAAGGCAAGTACAAAGATGAAGGGGAAGTCAGGTACATACTGACTTTCCACAAATAAATGTGTACTTGCTAAGAGAATTTAGCACGATGTTGTACAGCCACAGTTGTCCTTTACTCCAATCCACTCCTAGATTCACTTTTAAGATTATCATTACAGATGCTGAAATCACCTGTCGATGAGGAAAGGGTGAACCTGTCTCTGCCTGCCTGGTCTTGGGTTTTGCAGATGTAAAAAAAAGGAATGCATGGTAATGTGGAAAACAGGAGACGCCCACTCAGAATTCCGTTCTAGGAGAGACTTTCTGCCTCACTGGGATGGGTGTGATCAACAGTCTTTCATGCTGAGCTCCCTCAGGGTCCACCTAAGCTGGAGAGAAGCTGCCTCACTCAAAGTCATACCCTTCCCAGCACACCCACATCAGGAAGCTAAGCAAGGTGGGAATCAAATGTCCCAGAACTTTCAACCTGACAGAAGACAACTCTGAAGAGGAATGTCTGCTCCAGACTCTGCAACACGGCACCCCCAGCCCCCCAACAACAGGCTTCCGGAGGCTTTGTGGAGCTTCCATCACAGTTCAGCTTTGCAAACTACTTGGCTCTGCTCTTTCCTTTCTTGTTCTTTACTGTGAATTCTTAACAAACATTTTTTACCATAAATTCAATCTCAGCATTTGCTTCCAGAAAACCCAACCTCTAACAGTTCGTGCCAAAAATAACCTGAGAAAGCGTCACGGAGTTTGGGAGAGGAATCGTGCTGCCAAGCTGACAACAAGGTAAAAGCAGCCAGAGAGTCCCCAGTACAAGGCAGAAGTCCAAGTCTTAACACTCTCTCACTGGTGGTGAATTGGGACAGTGAACGAATGGAAGTGAATCCATTAGGAGGTGTGATGTGTCGAGCATTTGAAACCCATGGAGGAAGTAGTGTTAGAAGGCTATTGCTGAGAGCCACTGAGGTGCTACAGAATGACAAGCTGAGAATGAATAAAAACCAACTGAAACGCAGGTGTGAATGCCAGCGGGTCATTTTGGTTGTAAACGCAGGACCTGGGACTAAGGTAAGACCATGTGAGACATTCAGTGCAAAATCTAAGAGAACACCATAAGCCTCAGTCATCAAAAGCCGCTCTCTCTCAGGCTTACAACGCCTTCCTTAAGCTGATCCCTCAGTGGAGTTAAGGTTGACAGGAAAAAGAAAGCAAGCAGACGCCTCCTTATGGAACTGCTTATGGATATTTTGTTGTCTTGTTTTAGTGTCTGTAAATACTACAACATACTTTTACTGCAACAATAGTGTGCTATATGTGTGGGTGTGCTAGTTTTGTCTATACTAGTGGTTCTCAACAGGGAGTTTTGCTGCCATGGGACATTTGGCAATGTCTGGAGACATTGTTTGTTGTCACAATGCAGCGGGGAGGGGTGCGGGGCAGTGTTACTGGCATCTAATGAATAGAGGCAAGACATTTCTAAACATCCTACAGTGCACAGGACAACTTCCCACTAATACACACACTTAACAAAGAATTATCCAGTTCAGAAGGTCAAGAAACCTTGGTCTCCTCCCTAGGGCAGTTACCAACTGCAACACATTAATTATTATGTGGGTCAGGAATTTAGAGTCCAGAAGTGTCCTGGACAAACTTCAACCATCACTATCTAAGTAGCACTACTGGGTTCCATAAATAACATTTGAAATTAACGTTGTAAGAAAAGCAAACTGGTTACAAACTGTGAGTAGGTGCTTCTGTCTTCTGTCTTTCAATATGCATGAGAAGTAAAATCCAGTGATCCCAGCAGCCTCTTCAGCCCAGAGCATCAATTTAGCACACATCAGTGGGGATTCTATCACACAATCCAACTACAAGTTTAACTTGACTCTTGTTATCTGTCTCCAGTGCTCTTTAACCACCTCTGGTCATGCCAAGTCCTTGAGCCCCGCAGCTCATGAGCCAACCCGCTAAAAGCAGAAGTCCTTCTCCTGTTCTGGAAAACACCTCCCATTAGTGGCCATCTTTAGTTTCTGATTCCCAAAAAGTAGAGAGCCTGAGGCAGAGGCAGGTGAAGTGTAGAAGCTTCCTTCTCCATAATATCACTGGTAGGCATGTCTTATAATGAAGTGAAGTCTCGTGATGGTACTGCAAGTTACTGCTACAACTAACCTAGGCATATTTGGATCTTCATAATCATTAGGTTGTTTTTGGCAGATATCAGTACCTATGTCTGGATAGTCTCTCTCAGTGAACACTAAAATCCCTATAAAGGTGATTCCTTCAGGCTGCCTCATATCCTCCATCTACCTGTCCTGGTAAAACCTGCCAAACCTATTTATCTTCCCTCAGTCATGGGAGACTTCAGAGAGCTGCCCCCTTAAATGAGGCTTTTTTAATAACTTTGACATAATGAATTTAGACCTTCTGTTCCCAACAGTGTGCTATTCCGGCTGTAAACCTTGCCTAGTTCAGGCATAGAAAGATATCTCATTTACTAACTTAGAACATTAAATAATACCACTACAGTAACGCGCCACATAATGGCATTGCAGTCAGTGAAGGACCACCTATACAACAGTGGTCCCGTATGATTTTAATGGAGCTGTCCTGTACAGGTGTACCAGTTTCATACCATATTTTTACTGTACTTTTCTATGGTTAGATATGTTCAGATACACAAATACTTACCATCGTATTGTAGTTGCCCACAGTATTTAGTATAGTCACATGCTGTGCAGGCTTGTAGCCCAGGAGCAACAGGCTATACTATACAGCCTAAGTGTGGAGTAGGCTACATCATGCAGGTTTGTGCACATGCACTCTACCCTACAATGTCCACACCACAACAGAATCACCTGACTACACATTTCCCAGAATGGATCCCTGTCATTAAGCAACACATAACTGTATTTAAGGCTGCAAAATAAACCACATTCAACTAAGACATGCTTAACTATAAACTTTGAAACCCCTTTTTCTGAAGAGAATTATTTTATTTCCCTATGTCAACACACATTATGTAAAGTGTTTACAAAATGTATGTGCATTTTGTGTGAGCAAAGCCCTTTGAGATTTTAGATTCTCACATATGCAATAAAGGTCTCTGAAGCTGGCCTTGACTTTTGTCAGATAAACAAATCATCATACTTCCCTCTTGATTTCTTATAGTTTCTGTTCATTAGATACTTAATAAAATACCATAGTATAGACCTGATGTCCCCTTAATGCCTATCACAAATGTAATATTTTTACAAATAAAATAATATTTTATCTGAGAAAAGCAAATAAAAAGAATGATTTGAGGCTGTCAGCCATTATTCTCAAGTAAGTTTCAAAAGATTCATGTAAAGCTCTCTCAGAAAGTTAAATTGCATGTTATATTTTACCATAATAGAACATGCATGTTTAACCTTTATGAATGTATGTTGTGACAAGAGCATTTGCTGCTTTGCGAAGTTTATGTAATGCTGCTTAATGTTTCCCCTAAAGAACAGCTGAGGTCCCTCACACCTTCCTCCAAAGAAGTAATGGAGTGATGCTTGGCCATCACCATGCCAATGTTTCTGTAATAAAAGAGGTCATAAACCTCCTCTCCTTGAGGAAGATGCCTGATAACGTCCAACCCTAAAACATGAAGACTCTAGTTCTGAATAGACATAGAAAAAAAAAATAATTCATTGAAAAAAGAGAGGACTGAAACAGAAGAGCAGTGTCTGAATGTTCTGTAAAATTTCTTTTAAGAGAAATAAAAGACACTGCAGGTATCTAAATTTCTCAATTTTATGAATGCTCTCCCTCTTCTTTTATTTAAAAGAATCAAATATTTTTTGGATCGAAAAGAAGAGAGTAGCCCTTGATTTTAGAAAAATGTCTAATAGAGCTTAATACCCATTCTGTCTACCGACTAATGATGCATTGAAGAACTGTGTAAGAAACAAAAGAATAAACATAGGGTAGCATGTATGCTTGAGCTGAGAAGTCCGATGCAAATATGATTTTACTCATCACAGATCCAAAACACCCATTTCCTATATTCACAAACTCAAAGCTGTCTTGTCTCTTTACCACCATTATTTACTGATTAAAAAATAATAATAAGAAGAAAGGAAAATGGGAAGCATATTTTTTTAGTCTGATGAAAACTGACCCAGTGCCCTAATGATGGATCAGTGGGAGAAAAGAGGAACAAACGTCACCCACAGTGCATTAAAATAATTGTGTGAATCTGAATATCAAAACTTGGATTTCTAATAAACAAGTCTGAACTATTCGTTTCTGACATTTCCAAGCACTACAGATAGAATATGTTCATTTCCTCTGTTGTACTGAATATGAAATTAAAATTTAACATCCCCAGGTATATGGTAGTGTCTTGGTAACAGCCGCAAAAGATACTATAGTTGAAGGTAAAATTATTTTTTCATGCTTTTTCACTGAATTGTCTATTAAAATATGTACTCATTAAACAGTGCAATGCGCTGCCCAAGTCCTCTTTCAGGTATGAAGATATCGCTCTCTAAGCTGCTGGGTGAGCTGACTGATGATGACACTCCGTGGCTGTCAGCTTCTTCAGAGACAACCTCAACTGACAGAGCACCGCCATCTAGATCATGGACCCTTTCTGAGTATATCTCACACCGTGACTGATCAAGAGGTAAGTGTGGAGGTTTTCTATAAAGGCCCCATTTCCCTAGCCTAAACTCTGAACAACTCTAAAGGGCCACCCCAATCCCAAACTCCCAGGACATCAGCTAAAGGTTCTGTTGAATTGTATCACACTCCGAATTCTACCTCTGCCCCATCTTTCTTTCTTTCCCTCCCTTTCTCAAGTATAGATCTCATGAGTACTCCTGTATTAGTCCATTTTCACACTGCTTTAAACACAAACCTGAGACTGGGTAATTTATAAAGGAAAGAGGTTTAAATGACTCACAGTTCCACATGGCTGGGGAGGTCTCAGGAAACCTATAATCATAGTGAAAGAAGAAGCAAGGACTTTCTTCACATGGTGACAGGAGAGAGAAGTGTGTGTGAAGGAGAAACTGCCAAACACTTACAAAACCATCAGATCTTACACGAACTCACTCACTATCATGAGAACAACATGGGGGAACCATCCTCATGAACCAATCACCTCCCACCTGGTCCCACCCTGGACACCTAGGGATTATGGGAATTACAATTCGAGATGAGATTTGGGTGGGGACACAGAACAAAACCATATCAACTCCCTAATAAATACCCTGCATGTCAATCTCCATTTCAGAGTTGGCTTCCCAGAGAACTCAACCTCTAACAGTTTGTACCAGGAATGGTCCATAAAAGCAGATACTAAGATGAGACTTTGAAGCTCAATCACCCACCAGCTGGATGGCAATAAGGAACCCATCGCTGGTGGTAGCTATAGCACAGATGTCTCCAGGTACAAGAGAGCAGAATAATTGCTAAACTTTCACTGGTGGTAAACTGGGATGGCATACTGGTGCAAGGAAATGTATTGGTTGATATTATATGGACATTTGAGAAATATAGAGAGAATAGTAACTCTAAAAACAATGGAATTAAATGGCCGCTGCTAAGCATTATCGATGCTTCTGAAAAGAATACCAAGAAGCTGAATGTGTTGATCAGTAATTAAAAGGTAAGTGCGAAGGCCAGAATGCCTCTTTAGTAGCTTATAAAGGCGCTTTCACCTTGATATGGTTTGGCTTGGTGTCCCCAACCCAATCTCATGTTGAATTGTAATTTCCAGGCTTCCCAGTGGGGAGGGGTTCCGGTGGGAGGTGACTGGGTCTTGGGGGCAAATTTCCCCCTTGCTATTCTCATGATAGTGAATGGGTTCTCATAAGATCTGATTTAAAGTGTGTAGCACTTCCCCCTTCATGCTGTCTCTCCTGCTCCAACTTGTGAAGACATACTTGCTTCCACCATGATTGTAAGTTTCCTGAGGCCTCCCCGGCCATGTCTGCTGTACAGCCTGCAGAATGTGAGCCAATTAAACCTCCTTTCTTACTCAGTCTCAGGTAGTTCTTTATAGCGGTGCAAGAATGGACTAATACACATCTCCTGCAGCAAAAGGACAGAGAAAGCAGAGAACCAGGCCAAAGGCTTAATTTGCAGGGTAACCAAGCTCCAAAGAATGTTAAACTCCCACCAAAGTAGGCCTGCTATGACAATGTCAGAGCCATAGTTGGGGGGAAAAAAATGGGACTCGAGCAAATAAGATAGGCACATCATGGTTCATGGCTACAAAATCTTGAACCTTCAGATGTCCCTAAACCCGCTGGAATGCAAAAGCAGTCCACTCCTCCCTTTTAAAGGGGAAGCAAGCACTACCTCTTGCTTAAAGAAGATACCGAAGGCTCTCCTCAGCATCTGTCCCCACTTTCCCTCCTGGACAACAGGCCAATAACTAGGTCTAAATCATTACCTAACCAAGTCACAGGATATTATCTCATTTATCTTTGATATTATCAAGCAAAACTCAGTAGAATGGAGAGACATCAGACTGATAAGCTTGAGATTCTAGCTCACATCCTGGCTCTGCCAAGGCTCCTCTGTGTGACCTTGAACATGTGACTTACAGTACTCAGTCTTTTTATGTACAAATAAGGTAAAACATCTGAGCTTGGTTCACAGATGCATCATTCAGACATGTGAGTGCACACCTTCTCAGGAATGGTCTTGAAAGACACTGCTGTGGAAAATCCTCCAAACTGGAAGAGCATCATGCACTCACCCATTAATTCTGGGTGGAAAGAGAAGTGGCCCACACACACAAGTGTGCGCACACACCCACACATATATATGTATGTAAATACGTATATAAGTCACTGGATAGGAGATATATGATCATATTACATATATGTAGATACATACCTATATCTATATATAAATATATGTACATATATATTGCATATGTGTACATATATTTTTATTGACATATATGTATATATGTAATATATACATATAATGTATGATCATATGTATTATGGCCAGTGACAAATGGAGCATGGAAGGAGAAATACTGAAAACTTAGGGACAAAGAGGTCTAAGTTAAAGGTATGTGAATATACAAATGGTAGCGAGCAGGAAATATGAAGCCTTTGTATCATACATTATGGACTAACAGAGCATTAATGATATGGTTGGAATGTCCGTCCCCTCAAAATCATGTTGAAATGTAATCTCCAATATTGAAGTTCAGTCCCCTGTTGGGAGGTAATTAGATCATGGGTGCAACTTGGTGATGAGTGAGTTCTTTCTTAGTTAGCTCATGCAAGATCTGGTTGTTGAAAAGTGGGTGGCACCGTCCCTCTCTCTCTTGCTCCCACTCTTACCATGTAATGTGCTTGCTCCCTCTTTATCTTATGCCATGATTTTAATTTCCTGAGGCCCTCACCAGAAGCAGATGCTGGCACCATGCTTCCTGTATAGCCTGCAGAACTGTAAGCCGATTAAACCGCTTTTCCTTATAAATTATCTAGCCTCAGGTATTCCTTTATAGCAACACAAAAAGCAATCTAACATAATTAACCAAAGAGAAAGATCTCAAAATGAGGTCAACCAAATGACTCAACCAGTTGCCATCAGTCAACTTCTGTTATCAGATATCCAAGTCCTGGCCAAAAGGGCATGGGAAAATGGTAGCCTCTGTGGCATGGGGTAGCCACAGTGGCAGGCATCGAGGTTATGCATGGATTAACAGCATGAACTCCCACATATTAAGGCTGATCTGGCTACTACCATCACCCAAGGTCAAAATTTTCAGCAATAGAGACCACCAGTTCAGTGTGGTCTCTGCTGCTGGTAACAGATGACTGGTATGACATCACCTCTCAAGACAATGAATGAACCAACCATGTGTGACAAGTTTACTAAACATTGGGACCCTTAGACCCTGAAAGGTATAATGACTCATTTTGACAGGAAGAGACAAATGTCTGTATATGCGTTTATGTTTTATGTCCACACAGCCTCAGCAGGAAACATTATACAAAGAAGGTACAGGAAGAAGGTACAGAATGCCATGTGATAAAGAGATCCTATGGTTGTATCACTCAGAAGTTTCTATTGTGACAGAACAATGGAACAGCATATTAAAGGCATAATTGAAGTGTCCATTTGAGATCCTGTTTTGCCACAATAAGGTACGTTTTTAAGATACAGATATAAATCAACAACTTTTAGGTGATGCTCTATCCTCAATAGAAAGGATATATAGAACAGGTGTGTAGTAGGCAGAATTATAAGTTGCCCCCATAATTTTCTATACCCCCCCCCCCAAATATATATCCTGAGTAGTCCTCAAGACCGTGAATACGATGCATTTTCTCTCTGGAATTAGGTTGTGTTAAATGGCACAGTTGACTATAAGATGAGGAAGTTATTCTACATGAGCTGTCCTAGTCACATGAACACCATAAATGCACAGAATTTTCTCCAGCTGGTGACAGAAGAGGAAATCAGAGGTTTAAAGCACAAGAAGAATTTGAAGTACAGTTGCTGACTTGAGGGCAGAAGAAGCTACATGGCAAGGAATACAGGTGGCCTCTTGGAGTTGAGACCTGTCCCCAGCTAACAGGCAGCAAGATAACTAGCATCTCTGTCCTACAACTGTAAGAATTAAATTCTGTCAACAAGAATGAGCCTGAAAGTGTACTTTTCCCCAGATCCTGCAGGCAAGAACTCAGCCTGGCTAACACTGATGTCAACCTTATGATACTCTATCTAGCCATGCCAGACTTTTGACCTACAGAACTGTGAGCTAATGATGTTGTTTTAAGCCTCCAAGTTTATGTTAAATTCTTACGCAGCAACAGAACACTAATAACGGGCAAAACTAGAAATTATCCCACTTACCATCTTTCCCATGAACCCACCTGGGAAATTTGCATTCTCATCTCTGCAAATTGAGAATGCTCAGCCACAGTAAGAGTTTCATTGTACTCTAAAGTCACTGTACTGTGAGCTCTTGTTTCAAGAGACCAGCAAGCACACAGTGTTGATGCAGTCTTGACAGGGGAAGTGGACCTGACCATCAGGAGGAGGTAGAGTGTTACAAAATACTGGTATGCAATGTGGTCAGGGAAGAATGTACTTGGCACCATAGTGATCCACTTAACTATTGCTTGCTACTCTCTGATACAAACTGATTGAAAAAAGACAAATGCTGTTATTCCAAATAACACCCAAATGTCAAGGATAAAGCAAGGATCCTAAAAGCAGCAAGAGAAAAGAAACAAATAACATGTAATGGAGCTCATATGCATCTGGCATCACATTTCAGTGGAAACCTCACAGGCCAGGAGAGAGTGGCATGACATATTTGAAGTGATGAAAGAAAAAAGTTTACACTAGAATAGTATATTCAGTGAAAACATCTTCAAACATGAAAGAGAAATAAAGACTTTCCCAGACAAACAAAAGCTGAGGAATTGCATCAACACCAGACCTGTTCTATAAGAAATGCTAGAGAGAGTACTTCAATAGGAAAGAAAAAAGGAAAAACAATGTTGATGAGCAATAAGAAATCATCTTAAGGTACAAAACTCACTGGTAGTAGTCAGTACACACACCAAGAAACACAGAATATAACACTGTAATATTATAAAACTGCGGTGTGTAAACTATTCTTAAGTAGAAAGACTAAACAATGAACCAATCAAATTGATTACAAAAACTTTTCAAGACATAGGCACTACAATAAGATACAAGTATAAATAACAAAAACTTAAAGGCAGGGACATGAAGTTAAGGAGTAGAGTCTTCATTAGTTTTATTTTTGCTTGTTTGTTTTGTTTGTTTATGCAAACAGTGTTCAGTTGTTATCAGCTTAAAATCATGGGTTATAAGATAGCATTTGCAAGCCTCGTGATAACCTCAAACCAAAAAGCCTACAATGAATACACAAAAAATAAAAAGAAACTAAATTATATCAAAGTAGAACACCACTTTCACTAAAAAAAAAAAAGAAGATAGGATGAAAAGAAAGTGAAGACCACAAAACAACCCAAAAACCAATTAACAAAATGGCGGGAACAGCTCTACTTATCAGTTATAACATTGATTATAAATGGATTAAAGTCACCAATCAAAATGCATAGAGTGGCTGAATGGATTAAAAAAAAAAAAAAAAAAAAAGAACCAATGATCTGTTGCCTACCAGAAACACAAAACACACTTCATCTATAAAGATACACATATATACTGAAAATAAAGGTATGGAAAAATGATAATCCATGCAAATTGAAACCAAAAAGGAGCAGGAGTAGCTACTTTACATCATACAAAACAGATTTCAAGACAAAAACTATAAAAAGAGATAAAGCAAGTCATACTACAATGATAAAGGGGTCAATTCAGCAAAAGGATGTGACAATTATAAATATATATGTGCCCAACACTGGAACACCCAGATATATAAAGCAAATATTATTAGAGCTAAAGAGAGAGATAGGCCCCAAACATAGCTAGAGACCAACATCCACTTTTAGCATTGGACAGATCATCCAAACAAAAAATCAACAAAGAAACATTGGACTTAATCTCCACTATACACCAAATGGACCTAGTAGATATTCACAGAACATTTCATCCAATGGCTGCAGAATACACATTCTTTTCCTCTCAGTACATGGATTATTGTCAGGGATAGACCATATGTTAGGTCACAAAACAAGCCTTAAAACATTCAAAAAATTGAAATAATGTCAAGCATCTTCTCTGACCACAATGGAATAAAACTAAAAATCAATAACAAGAGGAATTTTGGAAAGTATACAAATACATGAAAATTAAACAATATGCTTCAGAATAACCAGTGGGTCAATGAAAAAATTAAGAAGGAAATTGAAATTTTTCTTGAAACAAATAATAATGGAAACACAACATATCAAAACCTAGGGGATACAACAAAAGCAGTACTGAGGGAAGTTTACAGCTATAAGTGCCTACATCAGAAAAGAGAAAAAACTTCAAATAAACAACCTAACTGTGCATGCTAAAGAACTGGAAAAACTAGTAAACCAAATTCCAAATTAGAAGAACAGAAATAATAAAAATCAGAGCAGAGATAAATAAGATTGAAGTGAAAAAATTTCATGAAACAAAAAGTTTTTGAAAAGTTAAACAAAATCAACAATGTTCTCGCCAGACTAAGAAAAAAGAGAGAAGACCCAAACTTAAAAATCAGAGATGAAAAAGAAGACATTTTAACTGATATTGCAGAAATTCAAATGATTGTTAGTGGCAACTATGAGTAACTATATGCCAATAAATTGGAAAATCTAGAAGAAATGAAGAAATTTCTAGACACATACAACCTACCACAATCAAACAAGACAGAAATTCAAAACCTAACGATACAAATAACAAGTAATGAGATTGAAGCCATAATAAAAAGTCTCCCTATAAAGAAAAGCCTGGGACTCAATGGCTTCACAGCTGAATCCTACCTAACATTTACAGAAGAACTAATACCAACTCTACTCAAATTATTTCAAAAACTAGAGGAGGAGGGAGTATTTCCAAACTCATTCTATGAGGCCAGTATTAACCTCATATCAAAACTAGACAAAAACACATTGAGAGAGAGAAAAAATGAGAGAGAATATCACAGGCCAATATCCTGATTCATACTGATGCAAAAATTTTCAACAAAATATTAGCAAACTAAATTAAATAATAGATTTAAAAGATCCTTCAACATGGTCAAGTGGGATTTACCTCTGAAATGCAATGATGGTTCAACATATACAAATTAATCAATGTGATACACCATATCAATGGAATGAAAGACAAAAACCATATGATCATTTCAACTGATGCTGAAACAGCATTTGATAAAATTCAACATTCCTTCATGTAAAAAAAAAAACTCAAAAAACGGGTAATAGAAGGAACATACCTTAACACAAGAAAAAGCCATATATGACAGGTGCACAGCTAGTATCACACTGAATGGGGAAAATGTGAAAGCCCTCCCTCTAAGATCTGGAACACAACAGGGATGCCCACTGTCACCACTATTATTCAACATAGTACTGGAAGTCCTAACTAGAGCAATAAGACAGGAGAGAAATAAAGGGCATCCAAATTGGAATGGAAGAAATCAAATTATCCTGGATTGCAGATGATATGATCTTATTTCTGTAGAAACTGAAAGACTGTACCAAAAAACTATTAGAACTGATAATCAAATTCAGTAAAGTTTCAGGATATCAAAGCAAAATGCAAAAATCAGCAGCATTTCTATATGCCAAGAGTGAACAATCTGAAAAGAAATCAAGAAAATAATCCTATTTACAATAACTACAAATATAATTAAATACCTAGAAACTGAATTCACCAAAGAAGTGAAAGTTCCTTATAATGAAAACTATAAAACATTGCTGAAAGAAATTGAAGAGGACATCAAAAAATGGAAAGATAATCCATGTTCATGGATAGGAAGAATCAATATTACTAAAACGTCCTTACTACTGAAAGCAATCTACTGACTCAATGCAATCTGTATCAAAATACTAATTACATTCTTCACAAAAATAGAAAAAACAATCCTAAAATTTATATGGAACCACAAAAGACCCAGAATAGCCAAAGCTGTCTTAAGCAAAAACAGCAAAACTCGAGGAATCACATTGCCTGACTTCAAATTATACTACCGAGCTATAGAAAACAAAACAGCATGATACTGGCATAAAAACAGACACATAGGCCAATGGAACAGAATAGAGAACCTACCAACAAATCCACACACCTACAGTGAATTTACTTTCAACAAGGGTGCCAAGAACATACACTGAGGAAAAGACAGTCTCTTCAATAAATAGTGCTGGGAAAACTGGGAATCCATATGTGAACAAATGAAACTAGACTCTTATGTCTCACCATATACAAAAATCAAATTAAAGTGGATTAAAGACTCAACTAATCATTTCCCGTTTGCCCCAATAATACACTTGTCTCTAATCCTAATGTAACATCATATATGTTAGGATTAGAGACAAGTTCTGTTTAGAAATAACTCCAAGAACAATTTTTTATTTTATTTTCACATTAGAAAATGGAATATTTTCATATTAATTTTATGTTGGAGAATTAATCAGATTTGCTTCAGCCTCAGAGTTTGTTTATGTAAAATTAAATGAGTTCTGGCTGTGAGTTGCAATTTTTTTTTCTAAACGGGAAACAGGTTAAATCTAAGACCTCAAATTATGAAACTACTACAAGAAAACATTGGGATAAGTCTCCAGGACATGAGTCTGGGCAAAAATTTCTTGAGTAATACCCAACAAGCACAGGCAACCAAAGAAAAAGTGAACAAATGGGATCACATCAAGTTAAAAGCTTCTACGCAGCAAAGGGAACAATCAACAAACTAAAGAGACAATGCACAGAATGAAAGAAAATATTTGCAAACTACCCATCTGACAAGGGATTAATAACCAGAATATAAAAGGAGCTTAAACAACTCTATATGAAGAAATCTAATTATTCGATTAAAAATGCACAAAATATTTAAGTAGACATTTCTCAAAATAAGACATACAAACGACAAACAGGTACATGAAAATGTGCTCACATCACTGATCATCAGAGAAATGCAAACTAAAACAACAATGAAATTTCATATCACCCCAGTCAAAATGAATTTTATCCAAAAGGCAGGCAATAAAAAATGCTCGGTAGGATGTGGAAAAAAGGAAACTCTCATATACTGTTGGTGGGAATGTAAATTAGTACAACTACTATGGAGAACAGTTTGGAGGTTCGTCAAAAAACTTAAAATAAATATCCAGCAATCCCACTGCTGGGCATATACCAAAGAGAAAGAAATTCAGTACATTGATGAGATATCTGCATGTTTGTTGCAGCACTTTTCACAATAGCCAAGATTTGGAAGCCACCCAAGTGTCCATCAATAGATGAATAAGGAATATGTGGTATATATACACAAGGGAGTACTATTCAGCCATAAAGAGAATGGGATCCTGCTATTTGCAACAACATGGATGGACTTGGAGGTCATTATGTTAAGTGAAATAGGCTAGGCACAGAAAGACAAACTTCACAAGTTCTCATTTATCTGTGGGATCTAAAAATCAAAACAACTGAATTCATGGAGAGAGTAGAAGGATGGTTACCAGAGGAAACCAGCTGGGATGGTTACCAGCTGGGAAAGGTAGTGGGGGGGTAGAAGGAGATGATTAATAGGTACAAAAAAACTTGAATAAGATCTAGTACTTGATAACACAACAGGATGACTATAGTTGATAATAATTGTATATTTGTTTGAAACACAAAGGATAAATGTTTGAGGTCATGGACACCCCATTTTCCATGATGTGATTATTATGCTTTGCATGCCTATATCAAAATATCTCATGTACCCTATAAACATGTCCACCTATGTACCCACAAAAATTAAAATTAAAAAAGTACATATTTACTATGCGCCTGGTAAAAGAAAAAGGAAATAACATTTAGCAAATGTGTTCCATATTAAGATAAAGTCAATCGGTTGAATTTTCTTTTTTAACGCATTCCCTTAAGACACTCAAATAGATTCTATGAGGACATATTGGCTGAAGTATTTCATTGTCCCTTTCCAACTTTTGCAATTGGAAACTCTTAAATGTATGTAGAAAGATACAAATGCTAATATACAGCCCTCTGATATAGTTGTGGCAACCACAAAACAATTTGCTGAAAATGCCTGCATAAGCGAGAATGAGTCACATCACAAGAGTAGACTTCCTGATGTACTAGAAATATATCTCTGACAAAATTTTTAAGCTCCAGGGGCTGCCAGAAAAAATCTTTTGGGTTATTAGTTGCTCATATTCTGACAGTAAAAAATGTTCTCTTGAGACTCACGAAAGTCAATGCGATCCTGACATCACAGGGTTGAATTTTTCCCTTAACAGACCAGTCCTCTACGAGAAGTTAGTCCTTACAATTCAGGGAGGGAATCATGAAGGGTTCTAATTACATATACCATTGTATTTTATCTACAATAACACAACTGGTTTTTTAAAAATTTTTTTGGTACTTTAAAAATTTTATAAATAATCATGTAATTATAGCTTTATGACACAGCTTCAAAAGGGTGTTGTGATTTCCAATTTTGCCCTTTTACAAGGAGTTGTTTTAATTTTTTAAATCATAATCCAATTATACAAATGTGAGATGCTACGTACGTTTAAAACAAGGACAAAAATTCACCAACCCAAAGGTATGTGTAATACTTAATTTTAGCTGATTCACTGTAGTGTTATAAAATTAAATATTCTGTGTGTCTTGCCTTAGCTCCTCACTTCCAACACCATCAAGTGAAACATATTCAATCTGCACATCTGAAAAATAAAAGTTTGTGTTAGAGTTCAGTAGGAAGGGGCACCTTGCCTTAGTTATAATGGTAAGCTGACAGGTCTTAGAGAAAGAACAGCAAATGCTTTGGAGGCCCAAGGTCCTGGCACATGTGGAGGGAGAGAGGCTCGGAATTATAGGCCCATGGAAAGACCATAATGACTGTCTCAGGGAATGGTAACTAGCACATGAGGAACAACCTGCTTTCTAAGCGTATCGTAACACATGCTCTCGGAAGCAGGGTAAGTTAACATTTATTTCTCCTGATAAGAGAAATTTTCATCTTTTGCTTCCCAAGGTAAGTGCATGGATTTGCACCTACACAAAAAGTCCCCTTCACAGCAAAAGGGGCAAGTGGTGAGGGGTGCAAGGGGCATGCATCCCTGGCTCTGCTCATGAAGCTCTGTACACAGTACACATTTACACTGAGATACCACATGGAATAGCAGAGGCCTGTTCTGTCCTCTCCTCCTTCGGATACTTTCCCCTTTCTCTTTCTTCTGTCTTCCCTTCCTCCCCCACCCCACTGTCTCCTTCAACCCTTTTCTTCCCTCTCCTCCATCTGAATGCTAAAACAAATATTATGTGAATATTCCAAGAAGATAAATTAGACCTCATTAATAAATAAAAGCAAAAGAATAAGAAAAATGAGGCTTTTGAAGAAGGGAATAAGGAGGGGAAAGATAATGGGGTATATTGAAATCCAGATCTGGAGATCTGGAATGGGATGGAGTATTTTGAATAAACTAACATCATGAGGGAAACAATGATTGAAAAAGAAATTTTCTGGCAAATATCTAAAGCAAACTCAAGCAAGATGAGTCTAAAGAGACTCATTTTGACTTCCCATAAATAAATGAATGATAAGAAAATATTTGTGAGGAAGGAAAGAATAATCAAATACACTGGACCAAATAGTCTTGAACCAGCCAAGACCATATGGCTTCACCCAGAGAATACTATGCTCAGCAAAATCAATTGAGGCTCAATGGCAGGTGCTTATAACAAAAATCTAATGAAATCAGTTTTGTAACTTTGTAAATATTCTGTTACTAAAATTTAGTTAATTTGGAACAACTCTCCACATGAACACTTTAAAATATAGGGGAAAAAAGTCCAAAAAAAAGAGCAGAATACTGGGTAGATGTGTCTCTAATATGTAGGAATAGAACATTTCTACAGAATGTAGCGTGTGTACGATCTAGAAGGAATAATTAATCTCTTTCAGATTACAAAAACCCAAACAACACTGACAGGTTAATAAGGTAAAGAAGAAATTCAGTACAGGACTTTTAATTATGATGTCTTTCTAAAACAAAAATTCAAATTGTAGAAGTGAAGTGAAAATATCAGGACTTGTAGGTAAAGATCTATCCCTATAAAAATTATAGAATTCTAATACTCAGTTTTGGCAGTCTAGCTCTAACATTTTGTACATATTCTTTAATTTTATTCTTTTCCCTTATAATTGAGCACTCAATTAGCTGAGCTAAAAATTCATCATTTTTGCATAGCCAATTATTTCAATCTTTGTTGTAATTTCTGAAGTTTATGAAACCTACACTTATTACTTTTTCTATTAATACATCCATTTTTTTCTAAATGAATAAGAAAAAATACAGTAAAATATTCAGATAATGAAGTGCAAAACCGTGAACAATGACAAACAGAATGGTTGGCTGTCAGTCAGTGCCAACATAGCTCAAAATTCTTGTTTTTCAGATAATATGTGAGGTTTAAGTTTAGAGTGCCACTAGAAAGAGCTTATGGATATCAATACATAATAATGCAAAATAAGAAAATACTTTATAAAAATAAAACTGTAAAATTTAGGGTTCACCTATAATTTTTAAAATCACCCTTCCAATAAAGCATATAGTCTGTCTCCTTAAAGGTGACAGGATTAGTTCAAAGAACAACCTAGAAAATAAAGAGATTAGAAACATAGTCTTCTAAATATAGAAACTGTGGTTATTTTGAATTATTAATGCTAAAAATATATCCATGTATATATATGGCCTTCCTGAACTAACCGCAAAAATGGGGAAGATGCTCTGATCATCTGGAGTTAATCTTAAACATGAAGAAATTGGTTCATGATAGGATCTTATGGAGTAGTTACTGCACCATCTTGGAGACTCTTACAGGAGATGAAAAGCACACGAGTAATTTTCAGATATCTAGAATAGGCTTTAAAAATGCAAAGTTTCAATGATTCAATAAAGGACATCCAAGAATTAGGAGTTCTCAGATTCTGAGTTCTACATAATTGGGTCTGAGAACCATGATCCATTTTTATATGAGAACCATTTAATATGGCACAGCTACATAAACAAAATTTATTTCCCCTTCTATTTTTTGAACTGTATCTTACCTAATTACCAAGTTCTCCTGAATTTGTTGTGCGTAAAGCCTGCAGGTACATGAATTCTGTAACAAAATGCCTGGCTCCCTTCTTTTTACCTTCTCCCAGTTCTAAATTGATTAAGACCATGACATTGGCTGGAATATATAAAAATAACTTCACTTAAACTACCTAAATGTTTCTTATATTGCTGCTACCATCCCTAATATATCTGGCTTTCTTGCCAATTTATCACGATCTGTATCAGTAATCCATGTGGCTAAAGGCAAAGTGGATGGGGAGAACCAGATTAGTACAAACATTATCTATGATAGACAAAAGTATTAGGTAATAAACCGACCTTTGGTATGAGAGAAAGAAGAGTAGATATAAAAGAATATAAGCTAAAGTAATAGTATTGTTTAAGGGCATAATAAATACTTTTTACTTATCTACATTTGGTTATATAGAATTGGATGTCCTAACATCATATTAAGGTCAATGTACCCATATAATTACAGACTTCTCCTCTAATCATTTCACACTTGTCTTAGTTTGTTTTGTGCTACTCTAACAGACTATCTGAAACTGGATAATTTATAAGAAACAGAAATGTATTGGCTCACAGTTCTGAAGGCTGGGAAGTCCAAGAACTACAAGCTGACCTCCGGTGAGGACCTTAGTGCTGTGTCATTCCATGGTGCAAGGCAGAAGGGCAAAGAAAGGGCAAGTGAAAGCAAAAAGGGGACTACTCTTGTCCCTTTAAAAGCAACTCGCTCCCACCATGAATCCCTGAGCAGATCAGTAATGAGCTCTGAAATTGAAGCAGTAATAAATAGCCCACCAACCAAAGAAAGCCATAGACAAGATGGATTCACAGTTAAACTCTACCAGATGTACAAGGAAGAGCTGGTTCCACTCCTACTCAAACTATTCCAAAAAAAAACTGATGAGGAGGGACTCCTCCCAAGCTCAATCTATGAGGCAAGCATCGTCCTGAAACCAAAACTTGGCAGAGACACAACAAATAAAGAAAACTTCAGACCGACATCCTTGATGAACATCAATGGAAAAATTCTCAACAAAATACTAGAAAACCAAATCCAGCAGCACATCAGAAAGCTAATCCACCACAATCAAGAAGACTTTATCCCTGGGATACAAGCTTGGTCCAACATATGCAAACTGATAAATGTAATTCATCACATAAACAAAACTTAAGACAAAAAACACATGATTAGCTCAATAGATGCAGAAAAGGTTTTCAATAAAATTCAACATTTCTTGGTGTTAAAAAGTCTCAACAAACTACATACTGAAAAAACATACCTCAAAATAATACGGCACTTATGACAAACCCTCAGTCAACATCACACTGAATAGTCAATAGCTGGAAGCATTCCCCTTGAAAATCAGCACAAAAGGATACCTTCTTTCACCATTCCTATTTAACATGGTATTAGAAATCCTGGCCAGAAGATAAGGCAAGAGAAATAAATAAAGGGCATCCAAATAGGAAAAGAGGAAGTCAAACTATCCTTGTTGTAGATGAGATTATTCTATATCTAGAAAATTCCACAGTCTCAGCCCAAAAGCTCCTTAAGGTGACAAAAGAAAAAAAACTTCAACAAATTTTCAGGATACAAAATTAACATTTGAAAAATGCTAGCATTCCTACACACCAACAACAGTCAAGCCAAGAGCTTGATTCAGGAACACAAACCCATTCATAATTGCCACAAATAAAATGCCTAGAATACACTTAACCAGGGAGGTGAAAGATCTCTACAATAAGAATTACAAAACACAAATAAATGAAAAAACATTCTGCACTCTTGTTTAGGAAGAATCAATATTATTAAAATCACTATACTGCTCAAATCAATTTGCAGATTCAATGCTATTACTATCCAACTACCAATGACATTCTTCATAGAACTAGGAAAAAGGCATTTTAAAATTTAAATCCTAAGCAAACACAACGAAGCTGGAGATATCACACCACCTGAATTCAAATTATACTACAGGGCTACAGTAACCAAAACAGCATGGTACTGGTACAAAAACAGAAACACAGACCAATGGAACAGAATAAAGAGCCCAGAAATAAGGCCACACAGCTACAACCATCTGATCTTCAACAAAGCTGACAAAAAAAAAGGAATGGAGAAAGGACTACCCTATTCAAAAAATGGTGCTGGGATAACTGGCTAGCCATGTGCAGAACACTTAAACTGGACCCTTTCCTTATGCCACAGACAAAAATCAACTCAAGATGGATTAAAGACCTAAATCTAAAACCCAAAACTTAAAAAGTCCTGGAAAACAACCTAGGCAATATCATACTGGACACAGGACCTGGCAAAGATTTCATGACAAAGATGCCAAAAGTAATTGCAACAAAAGCAAAAATTGATAAATTGAATCTAATTAAACTAAAGAGCTTCTGCATAGCAAAAGAAACAATCAACAGAGTAAACAGACACCCTCAGAATGGGAGAAAATATTTGCAAATTATGCATCTGACAAGGTCTAATATCCAGCATCTATAAGGAGCTTAAACAAATTTATAAGAAATAAATGAACAACCCCATTAAAAAGTGGGGAAAAAACATGAACAGACACTTTTCAAAAGAAGACATACATGTGGCCAATAAGCATATGGAAAAAAGTTCAATAACACTGATCATTAGAGAAATGTAAATCAAAATCACAATTTGATACCATCTCACAGTAGTCAGAAGGGCCACTCTGAAAAAGTCAAAAAATAACAGATGCTGGCAAGGTTGCAGAGAAAAGGAAATGCTAATACAATGCTGGTGGAAATGCAAGTTAGTTCAACCATTGTGGAAAGCAGTGTAGTGATTCTTCAAAGAGCTAAAAGCAGAACTACCATTCAATCCAGCAATCTCCTTACTAGGTATAACCCAAAGGAATATATATCATTCTATCATGAAGACACATTCACATGTATGTTCATTGTAGCACTATTCATAATAGCAAAGACGTGGATTTGACATAAATGTCCATCAATGGAAGACTGGATAAACAAAATATGGTACATATACACCATGGAATACTATGCAGCCATAAAAAAGAATGAGATCATGTCCTTTGCAGGAACATGGATGGAGCTGGAGGCCATTATCCTTAGCAAACTAACACAGGAACAGAAAACCAAATATCACATGTTCTGAATTGTAAGTGGGAGCTAAATGATGACAACACATGACTACAGAAAAGCAAATGGAAACAACAGACACTGGGGTCTGCTTGAGGGAGGAGGATGGAAGAAGGCAGAAGATCAGAAAAAAATAACTACTGGGCACTCAGCTTAGTACCTGCATGACAAAATAATCTCTACATCAAACCTCCATGACACAAGTTTATCTATATGACAAACCTGCATGTGTACCCTCAAATTTAAAAAAGTTTAAAAATTAATTAATTCATCAATTAATTATATCTAAGGAGTTTTATACTTTCTGTACAGTTCTTCTCTTCTGGGACCTCACCCAAAATCCCACTGATGGGATTCTAGACTTTCTTGCCAGCACTTCCAGCTTCTGCTCATTACCCAGTTCCAAAGCTGCTTCCACATTTTCAGGTATTTGTTAGTAACAACACCTCACTTTTCTTATAATCCATTTTGTGCTACTCTAACAGAACCTCCCAAGACTGGGAAACTCATAGTAAACAGAAATTTATTTTTTCACAGTTCTGGAGGCTAGAAAGCCAAGGATCAGGCGGCTGGCATCTGGAGAGGGCATTCTTGCTACATCATTCCATGATGGGAGGTGAAAGGGCAAAGACAGAACAAGAGAGAGAGGAAGACAAAATCTATTCTTTTATGAGGAATCCAATCCCAGTATAACAAATCCACTCCCTTAATAATGGCATTAATCTATTCATGAGGGCAGAGCCTTCACGGCCTAGTCAGTTCTCATTAGGCCCCACCTCCCAACACTGTTGTATGGCAGATTACATTTCCAACACATGCTTTTCGGGACATATTCAAACCATAGCAATACCTTAACTAATCTATTGATGGTTCTTAAGAATCAACCAGTTTAGAAAGGAGGAACTCTCTGACATTTCTTTTCCCTTTTTCCTGGATATTCATTAGTTTTTCCAGGTCACTGTGAACTTGCACTTGGATTAATAGTGTAATTTTCTAATTTGTCTTTCTGGTCCAGTTTAGCTGGAAGCAAATCTGAAAATGATATATCTCTAATAAGGACCCTCTCTCTCACATTCCTAGAGACTTCATAGATGATTTTCTTGAAGCCCAGAAAAGTTCAGTGAATTATCTAACAACATATAGCTAGTAAGTTGTAAAATGAAAATTATAACCAAGGAAATCTCTTTGACAACACATACTTTTTCTATCACACCCAACCTATATATTATTCTGCCTTTAGATTTATCTTCTTCAGATGCTAATTTCAGCTCCTCAAAGCTGTCAGTGGCTCTCCTTTGTCTGCAAATACAATCCAAATTTTCTGCCACTCAAAGCTCTCAATTATCTGGCCTTGCCTTACCTACCATTATTTTCTACAATATCTCAACACAAATCTCCACACCCCTCACTCTGGTATCATTATCCCCTGCATACACCATGCTTGCTAAGGACTACAAGCATTTGCTTATGTTGCTCACTACACTTAAATTATAGTTTCTTATCCTCACTCCTCAATCCATTCATTTCTCTAAAGCCAATTGAAGCTCATTTCATCTTCTCCAAAACAACATTCTTTTGCTTTCCCAATAGTAATTTATCTCTAATTGAATTATTGTTTATAGTCTACATTTTGACACAATAGTTTCTGCCCTGCTAAATAATTATTTAGGATAAATAAATTGTCTCTTCCAAATTATTTTCAAAATACTTGAGACAGGTAGTAGCCAGATCTCAAATTTTGTTACTATTCCTTTTAGCAAACAGTGCAGTGCTAACCATATGTTAATCATTACCTGTTAAATGAATGAAATTCATTTTTAATGGTCTTACTGAAGAGAAATTCATTTTCACAGCCAACCTCAGTTTCTTGGCCTTTATTTGGGATATGAGTGCCCTCCTCTCTGCCACCATCTAAAATAGCTAATTTGCGTTTCTAAAAGAGAAAACTATTTTTTCATTTAAAAATTTTAAAGCAAATTCCTGTGTCAACTAAGTTTTTTTTTTTTTTTCCCCAATCCAAAACAAACTAATATCTCAAACCGCCATTTAAACCCAGAAAGCTCTGAATCCTAGAATTCAGACTTGGCCCCCTCAAGAAATTGTTTGCTAACACAGAGAAACATCCTTGTAAAAAATATTTACATAATTTAAATTAAATTTGGAGAATTGGTTACTACTTTGCCCAGTTTAATTTTAGAATTTGTAGACATTTATAATATTCAGGTTCATTATTTGATGTTACCTAAAATAACCTCAAATAACCACTAAAGTGTTTGTAGTTTTCTATCAAAATGTGAGTGTCAGAGGTTTATTTAATACCGCATCCACCAGGCATGGTGGCTCACGTGGTGGCTGTAATCCTAGCACTTTGGGAGGCCGAGGCAGGCAGATTATCTGAGGTCAGGAGTTCGAGACCAGCCTGGCCAAACTGTTGAAAACTCATCTCTACTAAAAATACAAAAAATTAGCTGGGCCTGGTGGCAGGCGCCTGTAATCCCAGCTACTCAGGAGGCTGAGGCAGGAGAATCGCTTGAACTCAGGAGGTGGAGGTTGCAGTGAGCCGCAATTGTGCCATTGCACTCCTGCCTGAGTGACAAGAGTGAAACTCTGTCTCAAAAAACAAAACCAAAAACAAAGAAACACTGGATTATAACTTTGTTTTGATTTGAAAAGGATAATCAATTGATATGGTTTCACTTTGCTTGCTGTTTCTATACTTATAATCTACCACAATTCCATCAACAATTTTAGAGAGTATTAAAGCTCATTATGCCTAAATGGAATATAAGCAATCAAATAGTTCCAAACATGATTTTACAGATAAGATAATACAGATAAAATGAGTCCATCTCTCACAAAAACTCACAGTTAGAGATGAGTTATATAGGACAATGCACTCAAATATATTGCCTTAACATCATTTTTCTCACTACCTTCTGAATGGTTAAATAAGACCAAGTTATTAATATATTTGTGAGATACCTTCTACCTTTTTAATCACTTCAAGACCCTGCCTCGAGGTATCCCAAAAGCTGACATTGCCGCCAGGAATTCTGAATACTGTCTGAGAATGAAAGATTGTTTTTTAAAAAGCCACAGAGAATGCATAAGAGCAAACAGATCAAAGGCAGAAAGTCAGTGAGCCGAAATTCCCTGGGAATTTGAATAAGCCCACCCACATAATCAAAGAAATGTACATGAAAACATTCTTTGTTTCCATTTTTTTTCTTTTTACATTTCTAAGATCCTCACCTTATTAGTTAGCTAGACTCATTTGCTCTTAGTCACATTTTCACCCATTTCTTCATTTCTACTACTTTAAATTGCTTTTCCCCTTTTTTATCCAAAATAACTTTTTTTTTGAGATGGAGTCTCCCTCTGTTGCCCAGGCTGGAGTGCAGTGGCACAATCTCAGCTCACTGCAACCTCCGCCTCCCAGATTCAAGCAATTCTCCTGCCTCAGCCTCCAGAATAGCTGGGACTATAGGCATGTGCCACAATGCCCAGCTAATTTTTTGTATTTTTAGTAGAGATGGGGTTTCATCATGTTAGCCAGGATGGTCTCAATCTCCTGACCTCGTGGTCCACCTGCCTTGGCCTCCCAAAGTGCTGGGATTACAGGCTTGAGCCACTGCGCCCGGCCCATCCAAAGTAAATTTTAAATCTACAACATATCCCCTGGGTTGCTCTGAGATTTAAATGTGCTAAATAACTAATAGATGAGAAACTGTTTAGGAAAGTCAAAAGCTCATTAGAACTGTAAGTTATTATCATTATCACTCCTCTCTCAAACAGTAATCACCTGTTGTAATTGGGAAAAAAACTTTCTGTGTGATACAAACAAGAGATTATTCTAGGAATATAGGGAATTGTGGAAGAAAGAATTATACTAGAACATGCACTCAACTGCAGCAAAGATAGCAGGGAGATGAATTGGAAGAAACCACAGGTCAGAAAAAAATGTTGCTATTCAAGTCAGTAAGTCGGGGCGGCTCAGCAGGCTGTCTGGCTTGATGGCTACCATCCAAGGGCCAGCCCTTCTTGTTTTTCTTTTTCTCAGTTCCATCTGAACTGCCCTACCTCCCCCGGCTACTCCAGAAGCATTCTCTTTTGGGCTCCAGTTTCTTCAGAACTAAAAATCTCTCTTCTCCCAGTAACCTCTTCCCTCCAATCTATATTTCTGTGTTTATGTTGGATAAATGGATCTCTCCACTCAGAGCCATTTGATCTCCCCCATGGGAAGAAGGCATCTCTTGTTTACCTACTGCCTACTGCAATGAGTGAATAGCATTAAAAAAAAAAAAAAAAAAAAAACCTTACTGTGGTTATGAGACATCACTCATGAACATAGCAAAGCAAAGATTCATCATCTACGTGCAAATGTATATATGTGTGTAAGAGTATAACAAAGTACAAGTTATACAGAATAAACTAGAACAAATCATCATCTGTTTCAAAATATTTGCCAGATTAAAGTCATAGATTAATGTTTACAGGAGGAACTATAACCTGTTTAATGATTCCCACTGTCTGAAGCCAACTCTTTAGTGGGATTTGTGCCCTGGAGCAGTGTTCTTGACAGAAGGTATTTATCCATCCTATAGGAGTCTGTGTTAAGGCTACTGCTCAGTGATGACTTCCTGTGGTTACTCTCATCCATTCTAAGAAAGAAGATGATGAAATAAGCACTTTGATGTGCAGATGTAAAATATAAATTTATAGGCTTTAAAGATTTGAATTGATAAAATTGTAAGAGAGTGGATGTCACAAAGCTATGAAAACGTTCACATTTGTTCTTATTTAGAGCTACTAGACACTGAGCAAAGAAAGAAAAATTAATACAGCATTTAGATTTTTTAAAGGCAAACATAGCCAGAAATCCCTAAAACCTTGTAACTTAAGAATTGAGCTTAATTTGGATGTAAAAAAAAAAATGAATATTAGAATCAGATATTTGTGATATCTCATTTATTTTGTAATTTTAATAATTGAACATCCTGCAGTGATCCTGGAAAATTTCCCCAAATATGAATAATTTGAATATTACAGACTTACTTTGTAAAAAAAAATATAATCCACTGAAGCCCAACATTTTCTTTGTATTGAACATCGAATTGCTGTATTTGTGGTTATCTCAATTTTGAACCCTATGTCATTCACTGTGACTTTATAAATTTGTTTTTCCAGATAAGGCCTAGAGATGCTGATTATTTCTTGCTAGCTCCGTGAGAGCAATTTCAACAACTATCAAGAGGTAGTAGTGACTGCTAATAACTCAGGCAATCGAATCAAGAAAAATTATCTCCACACAGAGAGAATCAAGATACCAATTATATGATCCAGACAACGTAACTGCCATTAAAAAAGAAAGACCATTAAAATAATGGCAACAAATTTCCCTATTCACTATATGTGCACAGCATAAATAGAAATTATATGAAATAAGATAGAAAACATGTGCTATGTGCCTTTTTCCTCTAACCTCAATTGTTGTCTCTGAACTGTCTACGTTAAATTTAGATTCTTCCCTTTTTGTCTGAAGGATAAATACTTGGCTTTGTCCCATATGCTGAGCATAGGAAACTGCTTTTATTCTGTAGCTGACATAAATGTGATTTTGTAACTCTAATAATAATTAAAATAATTATCTGCTACTCCACAAAACCTAAAGTCCAAGTACGTTCCTGTAGTTTATTTCCGAACTTCTCCGTTTCAGTTGTGAAATTGCAAATTATTGATTATCAGCATATTTTCAAGAAGATATACAAAATTATCAAAATTCTCTTACCCTCACAGACATTTTAAAAATTATCTTTTTAAACTTTAAATTCCCAGCACATAAACAGAATTTTTCCCATAATTATATAATTCCTTCATTCAACAAATTATCATGCTCAGCAATAACATTCTAGGCCACTAATTTAGAATCCAAGAACTTGGGGAAATGCAAAATCCATCTTAAAGCACGCAGGAATATTCAGATCCCAGGTGAGAAACGTTGCATTGGGATAAAGCTCTTACTTTACATGATTACTTGAGGACAATGTGGTCACAGATATATTCACAGCAATGAATAATGCAACTGACTTCCGTGACAGTAAGGACACAAAGTCAGTTATGGCATGATCTGACTCTATCTTGATCGTTAAGGATTATCAAGAATATGCTTTCAACTCTTTAAATCGTCATTTAAATACAATCACAGAATTAAATATGTAGAACGAGATGCATGTAAAGAAATAGAAAACGTGAGAGTGTGAGAATGTGGGAACAGTCTATCAGGAGTCCCATGACTTCAGATTAAGAATCTTGCACCAGATTAAAACCTTTGTTTCTCTTTCGTTAACATGCAAGCTTCTACCTCACACGAAGTGCCTCTAGTTGTCATATCCTGCCTGGTTTGTTCCTCCCACCTCCTGCTCTGTCTCCAGTCCAGGAATGAATTTTTAAGCAACTGACTAAATATTGAATATTTGTTATATCCTCCATGTCTTTACTTAATTTTTTGAACGTATGAAATCATTTATAACAACAGTTTTAATTCTAATATTTGTGTCCGTTTCAATTTATTTTTCTGTTTATGATAGATCATGTTTTCTTGCCTCTTACGTGACTGGTAATCTTTGATTGGATGCCACATATTGTGACTATTTCCTTGTTGGGCGCTGGGTATTTTTGTATTTCCATAAATATTTCTGAGCTTCATCTGGGACACAGTTACATTACTTGGAAACAGTTTGATCTTTTCAGATCTTAGTTTTAAGATTTGTTAGGTAGTGGGAGGCAGAGGTTGCAGTGAGCCAAGATTATGCCACTGCACTCCAGCCTGGGAGACAGAGCAAGACTCTGTCTCAAAAAAAAAAAAAAAAAAAAAAAAAAAAAGATTTGTTAGGTAGGACAAGAGCAGTGTCTAGTCAAGGGACAAAATACCCAATTACTGAGGTACTTTTGAGTACCCAGAGTACAGTTTTGAGTACTCTGTTCAGCACCGTGTGAATCACAAGGCTTTCTATGTTGACTAGTTGGAACAGGGACTACATTCCGCTGCTCTCTGGGTGTATGGTACTGCCTTTAATCCTTTTAAGGGATCTGTTTGGTTTTGTTTTTTCCTGACCTTGGGTGTCATATATATGCACTGATCAGCACTCAGCTAGAATATGCAAGGGAGACCCTCTTTAAATCTGAAGCTCTCTGTCTCTCTGTCAGAGCTATCTCCTCAACTCAGAGACCCCACCAGGCTCTGCCTGGGGGGTTTTTTTTTTTTTTTTTTTTTTAATGTAGAATAACATTCTCTTTATTGACAGTTTTTTTTCTTTTTTGTTTTGGTTTTTTTTTTGTTTTTTATTATGTTCTAGGGTACATATGCACAACATGCAGGTTTGGTATGTATGTATACATGTGCCATGTTGGTGTGCTGCAAATGTCCATCAATGACAGACTGGATTAAGAAAATACGGCACATATACACCATGGAATACTACACAGCCATAAAAAAGGATGAGTTCATGTCCTTTGTAGGGACATGGGTGCAGCTGGAAACCGTCATTCTCTGCCTGGGTTTCTTTCTTAGCATTGGGACCTGGAAATTCCCTCAAACAGAAAGCTGGGATCATCACAGGGCTCATCTCATTTGTTTCCCATCTCTGAGGGATCTCTGTTCTTCACTGCCTGATGTGCCTTGTCTTACAAACCACAGTTTTGTGTATTGTATATAATATTCTTAATTGCTTCATAAGGGAGGGTAAATCTAGCCCGTCATTACGTCTTGGCTGAAAGTGAAAGTCTTCTATCTAAACATTGAATTGAATTGCACTGAAATGAATTAAAGACTAAAAAAGATAGATAACACAAATAAAATTCTAAATAAATAGTATTAACACAGTGAATCAGCTAGAGCACAAGCTAGGATGCTGTAACAAAAGGGTAGAAAAAGTTAAGCGTTCCAAGAGGTCGTCATTTGAGGAATATTCAGGGATCTGTTTCCTTCCATTCTGTGACTGCCACCGGCTTGGCCATTGTCTTTAGGCAGTCAGACACATTTCCAGCTAAAACTTGGAGTTTCTATTATTTTGTTGTTGTCGTTGTTGTTGTTGTTGTTGTTGCTTTGAGATAGAGTCTCACTGTGTCACCCAGGCTAGAGTGCAATGGCGCAATCTCTGCTCACTGCAACTTCCACCTCCTGGCTTCAAGCAATTCTCATGCCTCAGCCTCACAAGTAGTTGGGACTACAGGCATGAGCCACCACACCCAGCCTACGGTTTCTATTATTAAAACAAATACAGGAAAATTTGATACTGTGTACAATAAAGAATTTAGGGCCAGGAGCAGTGGCTCATGACTATAATCCCAGCACTTCAGGAGGCCAAGGCATGCAGATCACTTGAGGTCAGGAGTTCGAGAGCGGCCTGGCCAACATGGCGAAACCTGTTTCTACTAAAAACACAAAAATTAGCCAGGTGTGGTGGCGGACACCGGTAATCCCAGCTGCGCAGGAGGCTGAGGCAGGAGAATCGCTTGAACCCAGTTCAAGGTTACAGTGAGCTAGGATCAGGCCACTACACTCCAGCCTGGGCGACAGACAAAGCGAGACTTCATCTCAAAAAAAAAAAAAAAAAAAAAAAAAGAAGAAGATTTTGGGCCTCAAACACTAAGAAAGTGAATTCAAATGTCTTATATTATCTACATACTTCATCTTTTCCAAAAAATAGCTGAATTTGAGCTGAGGAGTAATAAAAAAAATCGCTCAGGAATATGATAAATGCATAGAGTACTCAAAGATTTTTCTGCTAATCTGTATGTATTCCTCACCTCAGTCTAACAGTAAGCTACTTGGTGATTCACTTAAAATTCTGTAAAGAGTCGTTTTGAAATTGAAAGTCAATGCTTTAGGATAAATTTTCTATCTCTTAATCTGTTGTGATGAAAAGTGAATGTTTAGGGATTTGCAAGCTTCTGTTATCTTTCCATGCACTACTGTACATTATCCATTTGCTGAAATTTGTAGGCTTGGGAACCTAGCAATTGGCTTCACCTAGTTTTACCAGGTCCTAGGCAAAATGAGTCGGACGACAAAACTTATGCAAGGCTGATCTGGGGCCCAGGTGCTCCGAATCAATTTGATGAATTATAGAAATATTTCCAATGCTAGGAAGACTTCTATATGTAAGATTGTCAGTCTACATAAGAAAATAATTTAAAAAATACCCCATGAGTATGTGGAAAGGGGAGTACTATGGACAGTGCCTAAGCCAGACAGAAGTTGTATTGTGGGCTTCCCATTACACACTGGGGCAGAGCTCCTTTTGCAATATCGCTGGAAATAGAATATTTGGCATCTGTCTTTCTCTGCCAAATATACCTGTCCAGTACCCAAGGAGCCTCTTGGTTCCATCACACCATAGATTCAAGAAATAGTTGGTCCTTCTTATTTCATAGAAAGCCTCCAGAGGCTTGGAACCTCTTTTTAATATCTTGGGAGGATTGGTTAATTCATAGCAACATATTGGCATATTCTAGTCTTCTAACAACAAAAGAAACCAGGGAAGCAGTTCTTTTATAAGCTTAGAACAAAAAGATACATTTATATTTTTTATTCTCCCTCAAATGTATGTAGTCAGAATATAACCATGGCAAGATGCCTGATATACCCCCTTTAAGAAACTCACATTGATTCTGAATGTTAAACGGGGATGCATGTTTTAAAAGTTTTCAGGTCCAGGATCAATCTGAATCTAAGTCAAAAGCATACAACTATTAGATATTTTTCCCAGAGTGTTTTTGTGTTTCATAAAACACAAAGGAGAAGGCACAAGACTTGAAAGGGAGTGACTGTCTCTGTGTAGTGCAGAATGGATAAGTGGACAGGGGATGTTAACTCTGGGGCTATTAGGAATTCGAATTCTCACACGGAAGAGTGCTAAGAAAACGAAAGGTGAATACAAAACCAGCGACCTCAATCTCTGGAATAACATTTTATACTTAGTTTGATACACTTGAGGTCTGGCGGGTGGGGAACAGTGGAGGATTTTGAAAATTTTGGCTGAGAAAATATTTTTGTTTTGCAGATAGTTTTAAGCTCTTCAGAGCCGAGATCTAGAATGATTAATAAAGCCACCACATTGATTTAGAGAACTTTAGCAACAGCAAGGACAGATTCCCTTGACACAGGCTGAATAAATCCATTTCTTACGGAATTCAGGCTGTTATTATTAGCTAAATACTGTCAAGATATGATGCCTTATGTCCTGTGAGAATGAGCTTAAACCATTGCATGAGAGAAAACTGTGTGTTTGCAATCAACTTTTGGAGTCTCTGTATTGCAAACCACTAAGAGCCTCCACTCCTCCGATTTTACATGCTTTTTACATAGAACCAGACTTACATTTACCTATTAGCACAGGAAGGCAAAAGGGCATAATGATCTAAGCCTGGGCTTTCAAGTTAGTTATCCTGGCTTCAGCATTTACAAACCATATGCCTCTGTCACCTCTCAGATCCTCCACCTCCACATCTATAAAGCAGGGGTGATGGTGGTCATTCTATAAGTAAATACATATTAATTGAGCACCGGTCTGTGTCAGACCCTAGAGATATGACAGGCCACAAAACAGATATACCTCCTACTGTTAGAACCTTGTAATTTAGTCAGTTATACTCAACAAATTGTATTTCTCCAAGAGTTTTCTCAAATGACACAATTGGCTGAAAATTCTTAACAGAGTGCCTGGCACATAATAATTGCTAAAAAGCATGCTACTCTAATGCTGTGTCTTACTATTTGATTTCTGTTTGCTGTTGATGTGAACGTTGTCATTATCATTTTCTTCCCGTTGCTAAAAAATGTTAGCTACATATACAGTGTGGTTTCAGAAGTCTCAGGAAGGCCCAGATACAAATAAAATATTCACTCCTACCCAATTAATGATATTAGATCTTAACCAAGTGCCCAGATCCAAGATTACCTGTGAGTTTGGACAATAGCTTGTCCTGGTAAATAAGTGAGCTACATACATGACAGAAGGTACATTGAACACAGAGTTTGGAGGAACCTGAAATTAATACAAAAGTCAAATGCTATTGGAGCTAGGAAATGTGTGTTAAGACATGAATAAAGTTTTATGTTATGATTTGAATTTGAAACTGCCAAAATTATTTCAAGCTTATTCTCAACAGCTATGACTAGGAGATAGGAAATAAGGTTGCTCCCAAATATGGGAAATCTTACTGATGTTTTTATAAGTATTCAAAATAAAGACCTTGGCTTTGGGATGGGGTAAAGATTAAAAGACACGAAGTTCACTTAAGTTGATTCTGTCTGTGTTTTTTAACCGTAAGGGAAAATAATTATACTCTCACTATTTCCCGCTGTGGTCATATTCTAAGACTTGCCTCAGTTCTCCAAAATGGAATTCATAAACTTGCAACATAAACACCAAGTTTTATATTTAAGAGGTTACATTTCTGCTGAGTAAAATGACAATAGGTGTGTCCCTGTTTTAACAATAAAGTGGGTTTACATTGCTTATTCTCTTACTTGCAACCCACTTTTTTTTAATTTATTTATTTTTATTATTTTTATTTTTTTATTAACAAATTGTATTTTTAGAGACAAGGTCTCAATCTGTCATCCAAGCAGGAGTGCAGTGGCACAATCCTAGCTTACTACATCTTTGAACTCCTGGGTTCAAGCAAGCCTCCTGCCTCAGCCTCCCCAGAAGCTGGGACTACAGGCATGCGTCACCACGACCAGCTAACTTTTTAATTGTTTGTAGATACAGAATCTTGTTATGTTGTAATTGTTTGTAGATACAGAATCTTGTTATGTTACCCAGGCTGGTCTCGAACTCCTGGGCTCAAGCAATCCTCCTGCCTCAACTTCCCAAAGTTCTGGGATCACAGGCGTGAGCCACCACAGCTGGCTAGGTGTGTACTTTTCTCTTCACACTGACTGGCAGGAAAACACTACAGAGAAATCATCACCATCCTGAGAGTTAAGTAGAAGCTTTTGTTTGAGAAATTGATTTCAAATATGATTAGTTAGCCAACCAAAGCTTTCGTGTTCAGTTTACTACATCAAGATTCCAGCTTCCCTGTAAACACACAGAAGGGATTTCTAAGAGAGAAATTGAACACAGAAGTATTTTCCCCCAGGGAATTGCTGTGCCTCTCTTTAATTAAAGCTGATTCTTTTTTACAGGAAGAATCATACTTCTGATTTTGCATTTTTCTGCATCAAAGAAGGGACTTAAAATATTTGGATTCCTCAGAGGAAGCATAACAGAGAAGTAAACACAGGGGAAGTTTTACACCTCAGCCCCTGGGAGGAATTTAGTAATGGCTGTGAATGAGTAGATTTCAAGACTGAAACTGCCCAGGAATTATATTACTTGTAAGCAAGCTACCCGGCTAATGTTTGTGAAAGGTACCATTTGTTATTATCTGTTGATTTATCTTAATGCAACTGAATTAAGACTTATCCAATATTCAGACATTTCAAAGAACAAAATATTTTAACAGATTTTTACAAAAATGATTCAGCTCTAACCTACCCAAAGGAAGTACATTCATATAGAACAGTGACTAACCATACGTTGATTCTCCATGGTGGGATTCCTGCCTTCCAGGGAGAAATGCCTCTGAAATTTAGGAGACAGGAGATGAAGATAGAGCTTTGAAATGCACTTCAAAACCTTAGAGATTAATGAAATGGGAGGAATATGCCACACTCTCAATATTCCCATGAAATCAGCCCAGAAACTTCTGCTCTATTAGCAATACAGTATAATTAACTGTTAATCACCATACTCTACGTTAGGTCTCCAGAACTGATTCATCTGGTAACTGTGGGATATTGTCCTTTGACCAATGTGTGGTTTCATATGGTAAGAAATGTGGCATATGATCCAGCAATCCTACTTCAGGGTATGTATCCAAAGGAAATAAAATCAATATCTCAAAGAGATAAGTATACCTCCAGGTTCATTACAGCATTATTCACAATAGCCAAGATATTGGCTATTCCCTTATGGTTCCTAGGTTGGAAACAACCTAAGAACCTAAGTCAGTTGACAGATGAACGGATAAAGAAAATGGGTGTCTGTGTGTATAAATTGTGTGTGTGTGTGTGTGTGTCTAAATACATGCATTGGAATATCATTCAGCCTTAAAAAGGTCAGAGATCTTTGCCATTTGCAACATGGATGAACCTGGAGGACACTTTACTAAGCGAAACAAGACAAATACTACCTGATCTCTATTACATGTACGATCTTTTAGAAGACATCAAACTCATAGGAACAGAGAGTAGAATAGTGGTACCAGCGGTTGGGGGATAGGGAGAAAAGGGAGATGTTGGTCAAAGGACAATATCCTGCAGTTATAAGATGAATCAGTTCTGGAGTAGAGTATGGTGATTAATAGTTAATTATACTGTATTGCTAGTAGAGTAGATCTCAAGCGTTCTCAACACACACACACACACAGAGTAACTATGTGAGGTAATGGGTATGTTAATTAGATTGTAGTAATCATTTCACAATATACACATATATCAAAACATCACATTATATACCCTGAATATATGCAATTTTTACTTGTCAATCATACCTACATAAAGCTAGAAAAAGATTACTAATACTGTCCAAGAATTGAGGTACAGATTCCCTGAGAGAAATGTGTCAATTCTTAGTCTTTAACACTGAGATACGAAACTATTATATTATATAATTCTCCATAAGCACATTATGATAAGGAGGAGTGCAAAAAACCATGAGGACCTTAGGTACCCACCCATGCCCAGAGTCCTAGAAGGAGTCTAGATTGAGGAACATATGCCTGCTTCCAAACAGGGCTGGTCTAGCACAGTGGGATCAAGAGAGAAACTGCCACTACGGTGATGGAAGGCATGGGTTCTGGGGTTAGACCCACAATATCCTCTACTGACTCCTCTCATGACTGTTGATAAACTGCCTAATCCCTGTAAACCTCAATTTCCTTGTCTCCACAATGTACACATTAAACCTATTTCACAGAGTCTGATCGAAAGAAACGACCTCTCCTAAAGCAGGGAGCACATAGGCAGGCACATTATAAGCTGTTAATTAAAGTTAATTATGACCGTTTTTGTTATTGCTATTTTTAGGGACGAAAAAGCAGCACTCACCAGCGATGTCTTACCTAGCTCTAGCAAAAGGGGATGCTCCTTGTCAGTATCCCCGAAGCCCCTCCCATCCTCTCTCCCGGGTCATCAGAAGACTCATGTTCAATAAGGCAATGCCTGTGCTCCACGCTCAGGGCAAGAAGCATGGCTGGGCAAGCTCTTAAATTCTCTGGTCCTGTTTGCCCTTATGAGAAGCCCATCCAAGTCTATCATCTAGAAAAGAATTCTATTAGATATCACACAAGCAAACAAAGTTTTGAACTCTTTTTTTTTCAATTTACAAAATGCGTTTAGCGCTTATTTAATGGCATAGCTGAACGACGCTTCAAATTGGCCCAGTAATTGAGAACTATGAATGTACCATGTAATTTTCTTACAGATTTAAATGTTTCTTTTCTCTACTCCTACTTGAAAAGAAAATGAGAGCAAAAAAAATTACTGAAATGGGCAAAATTTAAGCATCCAACATTCAAAAATTCACAGTAGTGCAGCAGTAATCTTACAATATATACTTAGTCATATTAAATATAATTTCCAAAATAAAGATAATTTTGTATCAATATAGACAGTGAGAATTTTACATTTCCTACATATGGTATATTAAAAATGTTAGCTGTGAAGGTAAATTTAAAACTACAGATTTTCATGCTGTTTGACCTCATGTATCCAAAATGAAAAACCACAACAATTGACGGTAAAGCATTCCTTTGTTCTAACATTTGTTTTTCACATTTTCCCTGCCTATGCATTTAACAGTATTTTTTCTCCTAAATAATGTCATTAACTTGCAAAGACAGTATCAAAAAAATGATTGAAAGTTCTCTCCCAAATACTGTGTTACAAGGATCCCAGAACCTTCGTCCAACTTTTGAGGCTATAAAGTAGTTAAGAAAATGGTATGTGGAAAAGAAATCCAAAGTGACCAGAACAGAATTTAAGATTTTGAAAGAACGTCAGCTTATTTAAGTATAAAATGTAAACCATGTCTGTGTATAATAAAATGGTAGAAACAAAAAGGCTTTTCTCCCTGAAATTGCAGAATTGTTTATTGCTGCTAAAATCAAACTTTTTTTATTGTACTAATGGAACTAGTATCAAGTGTGCAGTGATATGGTGTAGATAACAAAATATGATCAGATTTTAAATGATTGATTTATAATGTTAGAGAGAACTATTTTTAATTAAAATAGAGATTTGACAAACATTTATGAGACTAAAATAATATCAAATCTTTGAGTGGTTAGAAAATTGATACAAGTGGCCAGGCACAGTGGCTCACACCTGTAATGCCAACACTCTGGGAGGCTGAGGTAGGTGGATCACCTGAGCTCAGGAGTTCAATACCAGCCTGGGCCACATGGTGAAACTCTCTCTCTAATTTAAAAAAAAGAAATAAAATTGATACACTAAAATATTGAATAAAGATGATAATTCCTGAACTACCCTGATGCAATGAAGATTCAACTATATAAAGTAAGATACAAGACATTTTAAAAACTGTTTATAAAAGAGAGGTGAGATTCTGAACTGCTTAATGATAAAGTTCCAGATCTGTTGTCTTTATGTCACCTAACATCTAAAACACTAACATATGCACGGGATCTCAATATATTTTTGTTGTAACAAACCAAATTTGATTGATAAAAACCAGTAATTGAGTTATTTGAGAGTTTGTTCCAGCATAGTCCTAATGAGGCATGGGATAAATTAAATATTATAAGTTGAAGTCAGGCAATATCAGAACTTCTATATTGTGTCTGGAGAAGAGAGTTGATTAGATGCTCACGGACTCTTTTTATTAACATTTTTTTTGAGTTGGGGTCTTGCTCTATTGCCCAGGCTGGAGTGCAGTGGTGCATTCTCGGCACACTGCAACCTTCACCTCCCAGGTTCAAATAACTGTCCTGCCTCAGTCTCCCAAATAGCTGGGACCACAGGCATCCACCACCATGCCTGGTTAATTTTTTGTATTTTTAGTAGAGATGGGTTTTCACCATGTTGGCCAGGCTGGTCTCAAACTCCTGGCCTCAGGTGATTCACCTGTCTCTCCTCCCAAATTGCTGGGATTACAGGTGTGAGCCACTGTGCCCAACCTCTTCATTTATCTATTCACCTTCTCTAAAAAAATTACCTCATTCATCCATTGCTCCAGAAAATATCCTCAGTTCTGGATATTTCACAGTGTGTAACAGGTTAGTTGTTGCCCTGAAAGGTCTTTTAAGGTCAAAATGTCACCCAGGCTCTAACCACCTAGGCAGACGGATGTCCTAAGAGAGTAGAGGTGTTAATATTTCTAACATCCTAACTGTAATATCATTTCTTTACTTAAAATCCTTCAAGATTTTCCCCTTGCTTTTAGGATAAAGTTCAAACTTCTTACCATTGCTCACAAAGTCTTCCTTGACTAGCCTGCCACATGCATCTCTGACCTCAGCTACACGTCAGTCCTCTGACACTCTTTGAAAAAGCTTGACCCTTGGTTGCTCTTCTTCAGACGCTTCTGTCCATGCTGATCCCATTGTCTAGAATGCCTTTCCTTTCCCTGTATTGCCCACCGTATTAAACTAAGTTGAATCAATATTTCAATTCTTGTTTACAGCATCTCTTCTCTCTGCAAGAATGCCTGTGTGCACACATACACAGACAGACACACACACACACATACAAACCACACCCAAAGCTAACTCAATTGCCTCTTTGTACTCCTATAATCTTTGGAGTATCTCCATAGTAGTTATCACTTAGGTTTGTCAACACCTGATTGTTTCACCTTCACTGACCTGCAAGAGAAAATCTGTCTTATTGAATGTTATATAGAAAGTGCTTGCCATTTCATTTGACCATTAATAGATTCTCAGCAAAACATGCTTTTATTATAACAGATGACAAAAAAAAAAAAAAAACAAAGAAATCACTATGAAGATAAAGAAGTCTCAGAGCTTCAAATAAGACTTTTATGTTTCAGACTATATATATTCCAGTTAGACTTTTTACTATCTTTGTGTCTTTTTCATTTTTGAGTTAAATATTTCTATAAGCCATATTTTTATTTTTCCACATAATTTGACTCAAATTTAGGAGGATGCAAGATATTGCCCAAAAATTATAGATTAAGAAAAGTAGAGAGATTTGATGCTCAGTTAATCCTAAATGCAGTTCTCTTCTCTCCTTGATGATCGGGGAGGGACTCTAAGTGAACTATACAATCTGTTAGTCACTCTGAAAACACAAACAGTTTCTAGTAACATGATTAAGTTGCTTCCTTGCATAGGCCTGAATAAAAAATGACAAGTCAGAAAGCCTACAGATACGGCATGCTAAAAAATAAAAATAAAAATATTATAAAGGCATTGTTAAGTCATAGAGATTGATTTACTTTAGATGAACCATTCTTAATATTTCCTTTGTGTTACATAAATTCACAAGAATGCCATTAATTGAATGGAGTTGATAGTTTCTAGAAAATTTTTCAGCAGTAATAAATGCAGCCCAGAGCTATATTAAGACATCCTTTCACCACTTTGAGCATCGCATTTTTTCGGAACAGCTGGTTTCTGTTAATAGGCATATCCTTCTTGCCAGAGCAAGCAAATTTGTAATCCCCATCATGCTCGCTGTGTAACTGCCCCAGAGCACGTAATCACAGAGTACGCTCCTGTTGCTTTACAAGAATTTTTTTTTTTCTTTCAAAGTTGTACTTTTGGGAGACACACCATCTATTTTGTACTCCAGTTTCACGTCTTTCTTTAATTAGAGCATCTGATATTTACAGTGAGGGGAAGAAGATAAAGCGAAAGGTGTACAACCGCCTATTTAAAATATGTGAACTCACAATGCCTCAGAATATAAAAAGTTTTCTGAGATGCCAAAAAAATTATTTCAAATTACAGAAGCATCTCTTACTGTAAAACATTTTTAAAAATGGATGATGACCATAATATATTCAGGATCTGATAAATTCTGAAATGCATTGAGTGGGAGGGAGATGACTGTCTATTGCCACTTTACGATTTCACTGGATGTCCACCAAAAGTCTTCAGTAATTCATTAGAACTTGGTTTGTTGAGTTTTAGCTGGTTTTGTTTTCCATATTAGATAATAATTCTATTCACAATTTGGTTGTAGAAAAGCAATCACTGAGCTCAATACTTAATTCTCCTAGTAGATATGGTTCCTTTTAATTTCAGATTGCAGGTTCGTCCACAGTTTTGGTCTGAGTTAATTCCTCTGGGATAGAGGAAGTTCATATTGAAATACATGAATTCAAAATGTGTGATTATTTGGAAAGAGGATGGGTAGAAGTTTGCCTCTTCCATTCATGAAGGGAAAACTCATTTAAACAAAAGTTGAAGGTGAATATTTAATCAAGAGGCAAGGAAAATGTTTTAAAGCACATAGAAAAATAATACATGATATGGTTTTTTAAAGAATATAGGAAATGTTTCTTTTCAAAATACCTTCAAAAGTCAGAAAGAGAACCAATAACAGTTTGATCAACAAGTGTTGGTAATATCAGGGAAGAATAAACAGAGGAAAGAATAAACAGAGGAAAACATGTGCAATGGTAGGATTGAGCAGATGATTTGATCGGAAGATTGGTTCACTCCCTGCCTATCCCGGGGTAAACTAATCCCGGAGTGAAGGCATCCTGGAGGTAAGGAAAAGAAGAGAACTGGAAAGAGTAAGATTTGAGCGAATAGATATAGGAATAGTGTAGGAGCCAACTCAGAACCTTCACAAAGCAGTGAGTATCTCTAAAACTTACCTTCTTATCTCCTTTCTAAACTATTCCTAGAAAGTAATTTGTCTGTTTGTGTACATATTTATTGTAGAAGGAAATCAAAGTGTGTTCTTGACCATACTAGCCCTATGGGATCTGCCTGCCTTCCACCCTGGTACCCCAGACAAAATCTTATTAAGGGGCTCAGATTATATTATTTCCTTTTAAATTTTAACTTTCATGTTAGATACAGGGGGTATTTATACAGGTTTGTTGCCTGGGTGTACTGCATCCAGGTAGTAAGCATAATACTCAATAGGTAGTCTTTCAACCCACATTCCCCTCCTTCCCTCCTGCATCTAATGGTCCACAGTATCTTTTTTCCCCATGTTTCTGTCCATGTGTGCTCAACATTTAGCTCCCACTTACAAGTGAGAACATGTGGCACTTTGTTTTCTCTCCCTGTGTTATTCACTTAGGATTACAGCCTCCAGCTCCACCCATGTTGCTGCAAAGAACATAATTTCATTATTTTTTATGCTGTGTAGTGTTCCATGGTGTATATGTGCCACATTTAATCAGCAATAAAGCCACACACCTACAATCATCTGATCTTCGACAAGGCCAACAAAAACAAGCAATGAGGAAAGGACTCACTATTCAACAAATGGTGGTGGGATAAGTGACTAGCCATATGCAGAAGAATGAAACTATACCCTTGCCTTTCATCGTACACAAAAATTAACAAGACAGATTAAAGATTTGAATGTAAGACCTCAAACTATGAAAATCTTAGAAGAAAACCTAGGAAATACCCTTCTTGACACTGGCTTTGGCAAAGCATTTTTGGCTAAGTCCCCAAAAGCAATTGCAACAGAAACAAAAATTTACAACAGAACCTAATTAAATGAAAGTGTTTCTGTGCAGTACAATACACTATCAAAATAGTAAACAGACAACCGACAGAATGAGAGAAAATCATAAACTATGCCTCCAACCAAAGTCTAATATCAAATTATTTTATGTTAAAACAAATTAAGCCTACTAAAGCATTGGTACATTCACTATATTATTTTCTACCAAATAATCATTCAACTTATAAACATGACTATTATATTTAAGATAACCTAAATTTCCTCACAAAAAGATTTTTAAGATTTTGAAGCATTTAATTTGTACTTAAAAAACTTAGCCTGATAACTTATCTCCATGGAATCTCTTTTATATCAATGAGTTGGGAAATAGAATAACAGAAGCACTCATTCGATGAAGACTTTATGGTACTTAGACACCAGAACTGCATAGTAATAAAAAAGATGACAGTACATTTCCAAGATAAAAATGGCTTGGCAACATGGCAACGTGAATGATGTTTTCTCTATTATAAATTTTGGCATCAGGTTAAATACCTTCTCTTTAGCATCACTGAATAAAATGAAGTTCAATCATGGTATTGTACATTTAGCTTGGTCATTTTAGAAAATATTTGTTCTATCCATAACCAAAGCAGTGTTTCGTGGTAAAACTGCTTTTATCCAGGATACAGAATTTAAAACAAACATCATAGGAAAAGTTTTTAAAAAATAATGAAAAAATCTCCAATTCATTACATTATAATTTAATGAAAACATCTTCGCCATACATAAAGCAAAAAAATCCAAGACCGGAGAGTACTAATATTTCCGAGAAGCATGCGATAATGAGCTAACAAATATTCAACATTTCAATTTAAATGTTAAAGATATGTGTAATATAGCTAGTAATGTTTTTGAATCAGAGATAAATAAAATCTATGCTTGCTGAGACAACAGTAAACTAATAGCTCCAGCATGTATAGAGTATATAAATTCTCCTGCAGGTTCACTGAGAGAAAAAATTTAGTGTTGAGAATATTCAACAAAACAAGGTTCCAATAGAAGTATACACATCTTTGATTATTTTCCTCTTCAGTTTGGAGAGTTGCTCCTTAAATAAAACTCCAGGCCTGAATGGCTTTGCTGGAGAATCCTCCCAGGCATTTAAGGAAGAAATAATTCCAATTCTATACAAACCCTTTCCCAGAAAAATTGAAGTGGAACTCTTCCTTCGAGGCCAGCATTGTTCTGATACGAAATCAAAGACGCTATAAGAAAACTACATACTCATGTCCCTCATGAATATAGATGCATCAGTTCTCAAAATATTGGTAAGATCTGGGCAAATTAAATTCAACAACATATCAAAATATAATACACCCTAACCAAGTGGCATTTACTTCAGGAATGCGAAGATTGTCTCACAGTTGAAAATCAATGTAGTTCATATTAGAAGATTAAAAAAGAAAATTATATAATCATCTCAATAGATGTAGAAAATTCATTTGACAAAAAAGTCCAACGTCTATTACTGATAAAAACTTAGCCAAGTAATAACAGGCAGGAATTTCCTTAATCTGATAAAGGGCATCTATTATCTAAAAAATCAGCCAACAGCATACTAAATGGTAAAAGACTAGATGCTTTCCCCCTAAGACGAAGAACCAGACAAGAATGTTACTCCTTAGCTCATCTATTCAACATTAAAATGGAAGACCTGAACAGCGCATTAAAGCAAGTAAAAGAAATCAAAGTTACCTAGATTGGAAAGAAAGGAGTAAAACTGTCTTTATTCACATGATTCTTAAAATATAAACAATAAATTAACAGAATTAAGAATAAAGTTATTAAGTAATCATTGGGAAACTTTTAGTGAAACCAAATTTCAATAAGAATATAAAAGATTTGAATAATGTTATTTTAGAAATTTAAATCATATACAGTAATCTGTGGGAGTTGCCAAAAACACATTCTTTTCAAATATTCATGGAATATTTAGCATAATTAAGAAACACTAGGATATTAACAAAGGATGTAATGCAAGTGTATTTTCTCATTGTAGGAAATATGTTAAGAAATAAAAAATAAAAAGATATCTGGAATCTATATATATTTAGAAAGAAGTATATTTCTAAATAACCAATGAGTGATAAAAAATAGCAATAGAACTTAGAAAGAATTTTTATTGAATGCTTATAAAATACAGCATATTAAACCTAGATAATGCATTAAAAGCTGTGCTTACAAGGAAATGTATACCTTTATTTAAATATGTTGGAAAATTTAATAAACAATGTTTGGTAGCTAGGCTCCAGAAGTGACCTCAGAATGAAACAGCCTCTTGTTATTCACATTCTTGTGTGGTCTCCTTTCTTGAATTTGGGCTGGCCTTCTCACTCACCTTTTACCAGCAGCAGACATGAATTCTATAATGCAGCAGACATGAATTCCCATAATTTCTGAGCCAGGTCATAGAAAGTCTTATAGCTTCCACTTTGCTGTCAATCATACCTAAGTAAAGTGATTAAAAAAAAAAAAAAAAAAAAAGAATGCTCCTCCATGCTCTCTTAGAACAACACTTCCATCTAACTCTCTCGGAGTGCTCACTCTGGCACAAGCCAGCCAGATGTAAAAACTTCAACTGTCTTGAGATCACCATGCTGTGAGTAAGCCATCCACAGTGAAGAAATAGTGTGGAGATAAGATAAAGCTCAGACAGCCCCGAACTATTCCAGCCATCCCATTATGAGGCATCAGACATGTGAGTAAAAAGCTACGTTAGGTGGCCTTCCCCTCAAGGCTTCAGATGACTCCAGCCCCAAATGGCATTCATCTATAACAGCACAAGAGACCCCAGCTAAGCCCTATCAATTCAGAAAGCCATAAAAAATAAATAGTTTCACTGAGTTTTGGAATAATTAATTGCACAGCAATAGATGACCAAATAATAAACATCTATCTCAAGAAACCTGAAAATGTTCAATAAAGTACTTCTACCCACCAACAAAAAGAAAGAAGAAAATAATGAATAATCAATGGACCCATAAACAAATGTTACCTTTGAGTCTATCAACAAAAGCAACAGTTGATACTTTGAAAAGACTTTAGAAATTTATAAATTTCTAGCAAGACTTCAAACAATAAATATGACAAAACTTTCAGATGTAGACATTACCAGGGTTTATAGCCATTAAAAAGATAATGAAATATTTTATCAATTGTATACAAAGAAATTTGAAAATTTAGATGAAAAGGGAATATTCTAAGAAACACAATGTACAAATACTACCACAAAAAATGAATAGAAAATCTGAAGAATTTTTTGAAGTTTTTTGCAATCATTGACTCGATATCCATAACTATAAAACTTCCACCCAAAAAACTCTAGATCAAAATGCTTTCACCAGTAGATTCTACTCTAATTTTCTAGTAAATTCTACTAATATTCAGGAAGAAGCAAATTCAACACCTGTAAAAACTCTTCCAAGAAGAAAAAAGGGAGGAATACTTTCTAACTTATTTAAAGAATTCAGTGTAATCTTGACACCAAAACTGGCATGAACACAAATAGAAATATTAAGCAAAATACTGGCAAACCAAAATCCTGCAATATAGAAATATTACATATGACTAATGTTGGGTTACTCCAGGAATACAATGGTGTTTTAATATTACAGAAACTCAACATACTCTGTCACATAACGAAAATAAAAAGAAAAATATGATCATCTCAATAAATGCAGAAAAATATTTGATACATTTCAACATGTATTCACACTAAAAAGGAAAACAAAAGAAAATTTTATCAAACTATAAAAGAAGGCAGTTTCCATACACATATCAATTTCAGATCACTTTTATTACTCTAATTACAAAAGGTAAGATAATAAAACTTCTAGGATCTAGCATTTAGATTATAACATAAAATATCATCAGGTCAAAAGGATAGGACAAGTTATTAAAATCAAAGAATGTTAACTGTAGAGAAAAGGTTTGATAAACTAAATTGTACTAATAACTTATACTAGTGAAAAATCATCAAATAGAGAACATAATAACTATAGCATAGGAGAAGATATTTACAAGACATATAACCAACAAAAGCTCTTATCCAAGTAGATATAAAGCAAGCAAAAAGACGACTTAATAAAAAATGGACCAACCACTTAAACTGGAAATGAACAGAAGGTGATATCCAAAAAACTATGAAAACAGTCCAGTCATCTAGGAAATGTAAATTATAATTTTCTTATGATACCAATGTACACTCAACAAAATAACTTTAAAAATTTCTGATTGAATCACTAAGTGTTGGCAAACATGAAGCCTAAGGAACTCTTTTACTGCTGGCCACAGCGTAAATTTATGTAAAACTTAGGATAGCTGCTTGGCATTATCTACAAATACGAGAAATGCATCCTCTTATGACCCAGCATTTTCACATTCATTTGTAGCCAATTCCTAATAGAAGTACATTCACATATACACCCAAAAAACATTATGACAATGTTCATGGCAGCATAATTTATAATAAGCAAAAATTTATAACAACCCAAATGCCCATCAGCAGTAAAATGGATGAATATAATGTGGTACATTCATACAACGGAATCTACAGCAATGAAAACTAACGAATGCAGCTACATGTAACCTGTAAGGAGGAAAACAGGCAATCTCTCTCCTTCCCATTACCAGGGTCATGACCCACACCCCCATAACAAAAGTTAACAAGATAAAAGCATAAAAAATGAATTTGACCATAGTGTTTCATCACATGGCAGCCTTCAGACGGGAGACCCCAAAATACAGAAGAAGCTCTCTGATTGTATGATTAAATTTGACAAAGCAGAAATAGGCATGTAGAAATGTGATTGGCCAAAAAAGGGGTATGAGCTAATGGTACTAGACAGAGGAAACCCTAGCAAGGCCTGTCTGTTCAGAGTCTTCTTGGCTTTTCTATTGCAGCTTTTCTTTCTTCCAGGTTTAGGGTAGGACCCCTCTGGAATGAGGGTGTTAGTTTACTTATGACCAGTTCTTATACAGAAAAGTACATAAAGGTTACAGTAATATTTTAGGCTTTATGGCTGGCTTTGGGGAAAAAGGGTTCTAATTTCCATGACTTGCCTTGGGGAGGAGGAACTCTAGTTTCTGTAACTTGCCTTGGGGGAAAATAAGAGGCAAGCAACAGGAGGGCAGGAGATCAGAGAGAAACTTTGTTTTTCTCGCAAAGACTTCATTTTGATGTATCATTTTCTGAGCCCCTATATAACAAAATGATTAATTCTTATAAACAATATTTTTGAAAATCAGACACAATATAATCCATACAGCGTGATTACATTCAAAATCAGGCAACATTAATCTGTGGTGTTAGAAATCAATATTCTAGAGATCTTTAGGTAGAGGAGAAGGTTGTGGTTGTCAGGAGCTGGTAATGTTCAACTTGTTGACCTAGGTGATATCACATGGTTAAGTTAATTTTCTGATTTTTCATGTGGTAGTACACTAATGTGCACTTTACTACAAGTCCATAAGATAGTCATGCACCACATGTTTCAGTCAACAATGGACCATGTATACAACGGTGGTTCTATAAGATTATAATATCATATTCATGTTTTTACTGTATCTTTTCAATGCTTTGATATGCAAATACTTTTATGTTACAATTGCCTATGGTATTCAGGACAGCAACTGCTGTGCAGTTTGTGGTTTAGGAGCAATCAGCCATACCATACAGCCTAGATGTGTACTAGGGTACACCAACTAGGTTTGTATAAATTGTGTAAGTGCCTGTTTTTTGGAGATGGAGTCTCACTCTATTGCCCAGGCTGGAGTGGAGTGGCATGATCTTGGCTCACTGCAACCTCCGCCTCCTGGGTTCAAGTGATTCTCGTCCTTAGCCTCCCAAGTAGCTGGGATTACAGGCACACACCACCATGTTCGGCTAATTTTTTATTTTTGGTAGAGAAGGCGTTTCACCATGCTGGCCAGGCTGGTCTCGAACTCCTGACCTCAACAGATCCACCCACCCCGGCCTCCCAAAGTGCTGGAATTACAGGCATGAGCCACTGCGCCCAGCCGTAAGTGCCCTTTATGAGACTTGCACAATGATGACATGGCCTAATGGTGCGTTTCCCAGAACATATCCCTATTGTTAAGTGATGCATGATTGTATATATACTTCAATAAGAAGTTTAAAAAAACATTTTAGAGATTTTTTTCAGTAGCATATTGGAATACTTATTTTGAAAAGACCCTTCCAAAACAAAACTGCTAAAAATGTTAGAAATAAATATTACAAACCTCCTTATAAATACATTCCAAGAAAGTAAGGAGCATCTCCAAAGACTAAAAATGAAAAGAAAAATGAACTCTGGAATTGTGAGGCATTGATAATTTGCTACCATGATATATTTGATCATCTCATTAATGGAAGGACTTGGATTTCAGCAGACATGGGACAGGAGATTGGGCCTTGCCCCTTACATAAGTAAGGCATTTGAACCTAACACTTCCACAAAACATAGGGAGCCTCAAAAGTCCAAACAAAACAACAAGGAAACTTGTACTCTAGGGAAAAAAAAAAAAAAATCCTAAAATATATGAAATATATAAATGGATAGCTTCAAAAAGTTTTAGAATTTTAATTTATTTTATAAGTGCAGCATATTACTAAGCTAAGGAGTCTACAGTCTGTGAAAGACACACCAAAGAATTTCAGGCAGACAGTTTCACAGTTAATATACAACCCTACATTCCACCTTCTTTGCTTTAAATGGTTTGCTACTACCAGGTGAAGAATGTCTTTTAGAACTAACCACAAATTCCAATCCATACTCAGGAAGATCAATGCAGCGGACACCCAGGAGTTACCCCACTGTCACCACACCCCTCCCACCCCAACCTCCTTGACCTGTCATCAGGATCATCTGCACTGTCCCCTAATGTTACATTGTCCTACGTGGTCAGACTAGATGGTGCCCATCCTTCTGTGATTGTAGAGACAGTCCTAGGGCCCCAGTATTTTTTTTCAATATAGCAAGGTTTGGTTACACAATCAACATAATCATATTTGACTTCTCCACATTAAAAGTCAAGCTTGACCCATCCGCCACATAGCCTTCCAAGAGGGGGGTTTCCTGACAAGACGCAGGAGTGGTTCCTTCAGTTTCTTTGAAATTATCTTCCTCACTGAGATGGGATGAGAGTAGAGTTACATGGGCCATGTCCTTTTAGCCACCCCTCTGGCTCTGGTTGAACTGAGACATAGAGCATTCCTGCATCTTATACTGTCTTGGGTTGACCCTTCCAGTCAGAGAGGAGTATCAGCATTGTCCCATTTTTTTGGCCCATTTGGATAAAGTTATGTGATAATCTCAAAATAAAGAGCATATTTTTAGAAATCATCTGTGAGAATTTTCAAATTACAACTTCATCAGGAGTTCAGCTCTCTCTGTAGTGGCTCCTGCCCTCTCCTCGGCAACTCTCTTCAAAGCTATCAATAAAAAGCAAGGAACTCCATTCTGGGTGAGCTTCTCCCCCAAAGTCTCCTGTTTCTCAGGACACTGTAGCTGTCCTAGCCTTTGAAGATGACTAACTCCTGCCCTAAGTGGCCTTCTCTTAGGTCTTTTCCAGAAAGTAGGTTCCAGGACTGACACTGATCTCCCTGCACCATTTGAAGAGCAAAGGAGCATACACTTTCCAGGCCTTCAGTCATGGCATTTATGAGCCAGAGAAGGGAGGTTGGTGCCAATGATTCCAAGAGCAGCAGCAGATGATGAGTAGGTTGTTTTTTGTCAAAACCCAGTTCTCTACATTAGTGATCAGGTTACAGCTTTCCATCATTGCACAAGTGTTAATCTTCTCTTCCTCTGAAGCATCACATTACTTGTTCATAACTCTCATCATATGTAGCACTTTCTACTTGTACTTACAGTTACAGTATAATACAATGCTAAAGGCAGAATTGATAATATTAGTTATTCCTCAAAGCTAGCACTATGTCATAGACTTACAGGACTAAAGAAAATTTTGGCCATTTAGCCCATTGTGCTAAATAGCCCATTGTGCATGTCTTTTAGAACTAACCACAAATTCCAATCCATACTCAGGAAGATCAATGCAGCGGACACCCAGGAGTTACCCCACTGTCACCACCCCCCTCCCACCCCAAACTCCTTGACCTGTCATCAGGATCATCTGCACTGTCCCCTAATGTTACATTGTCCTAAGTGGTCAGACTAGATGGTGCCCATCCTAAACTAAAGCCAAGAAAGGTAAAGCTAAGAAACCTGAAGAGCCATAAGTGCCTATTCCATCATTTATTTAATTCATTCTGTAAGTAAAAGGGGGAGAAAAGGGCCTATTATTTAGTTCTGTCCTTTCCTATCTACAAGATGCTACTTTATCAATCATTTCTTTCTGCCTGGGTGTGGTGGCTTATGCCTGTTCGAGACCAGCCTGGCCAACAGGTGAAGCCCTGTCTCTACTAAAAATCCCAAAATTAGCCAGGCGTAGTGGTGGGTGCCTGCAATCCCAGCTACTCAGGAGGCTGAGGCAGGAGAATCACTTGAACCCGGAAGGCGGAGGTTGCAGTGAGCCGAGATTGCATCACTGCACTACAGCCTGGGCGACAAGAGCGAGATTTCATCTTAAAAAAAAAAAAAAAAAAAAAAAAAAAAATCTTTCTTCGCTAATGTATCATCAGTGTATTCCTTTGCACTGGCAGCTTTTGCTCACTCCATATGTCACTGCATTAATCAGGAATATTGAAGCTACAAGCAAGGAAAACCTGATTAACACTTGCTTTAAGAGACAGGTGAGCCTCGAACAACACAAGGATTAGGGGCATTGATGCCCCCTCTCGCCAACCCTGCACTTGAAAAATCCAACAATAACTTTCAACTCCCCCAAAACTTAACTACTAATAGCCTGCTGTTGACCAAAGCCTTATTAATAACATAAACTGTTGACGAACATATATTTTGTACATTACATATACTATATACTGTATTCTTACAATGAAGTGAGTTAGAGAAAAGAAAATGTTATTAAGAAAATCATAAGGGAAAATATATTTACTAATTATTAAGTGGAAGTAGATCACCCTAAACGTCTTCACCATTGTGGTCTTCTCATTGAGTAGACTGAGGAGGAGAAGGGGTTGGTCTTGCTGTCTCAGGGTGGCAGAGGAGGAAGAAAATCTGTATATAAGTGGACCTGTGCAGCTCAAACCCATGGTGTTCAAGATCAACAGCATACAGCTTCTTTTTCTCACATTATCTGAAGTTTGAGGGGCTCTCACATAGCTTCAACCACTCAAGCATGTTAAGACTGGCTTCTCTGCAATTGTTCAGCCTTTTCCTTATAGTCAAAAGTGGATGGTCTTAGCTTCAGGCATCATAGGTATTCAAGGAAGGAGAAAAGGGGTAAAGGCACAATAACAGTTATAGTTGCACCTTTTACCAGAAAGCAAAATATTCCTGCAAGCTCCAAACATCTTCCTTCCACTTAAATATTACTGGATGGAAACATAGCATGGTTCTCCTGGATGCAAGGAAGAGTGGAGGCTATAGTGGGTTTTGCTTGTTGTTCATTTTGAAATAACACTGCTGCCATCAAAAATACCAGGGGTTTGTCAGTGAGGAAGAAAAGAGACCATATAATGGCTTGGCAACCAGTAATAGTCTCTGGCATTCTAGTGCCCTTAGCATAAAATCTACCCTCCTCATCCTGACCCACAGGGTGGGAGATCCTGAACAAACCACCTCAGCCCACCCCACCAATCACATTTGGTGCCACTCTGACCTTTAGTGATTGAATTCCAGCCAAGCACCCTTCTTTCAGTTCTGTGAACAGGCCACGCTTTTCTTCTTGGGGTTCTGAACACATTACTGCTTCCATCTAGAACTCTCTCTTCTCCACTTGTCTCATAGCTGGTTTACTCTCATCTTCATCCTTCTGAGACCTTCAGGCCTCAGCTGAAACAGCACCAGCTTTGGAGAAAGAAGCCTTCCCTGACCATACCACCTAAAGAACCTCCCCTTCCATTATTCTCTGCCGGCCATTAGTGGTTACTTTTTCTTCATAGGAATTATCACAATTTGAAAATAATCTCATATCTTTAGTGAATGTTTGTTTTTGCTTCTCTCCTCTCTTAGATTGTTGGCATTACTCATCTACATCATTTGCCCATTCAACAGATATTTGTTGAGTAATAGTTCTGTGCCAAGCACTGTCCTATGTGCCAGGGATGGCAACGAACAAGACAAAAAGACCCTGACCTCATAAGGTCCGCATTCTAGTCAGGGAAACTAATAATAATTAAAATAATTAACAGGTATCTTGTTTGCCATTGTGTCTCCAGCCTCTATCATAGTGCCTACTGTTCAATAAATATTTATTGAGTGAATTAATAAATGGGTATTACTTGCTAGACACCTGATATGTGCACTGAGGTTACAGCCCTTATTCTTTAGGAGTTACAATCAATTCACGACCACATTTGTAAGTAGCTAGAATGGCTTTTGGCTTACAGGTAGAATAACAGCCTACCAAAATCACTTATGCCTAGAACTACAATGGAAAAACAGTTTCTTCAGAAATTGCTCACGAAGTCCAAGTTGAATACTTTAGTTAGGAACAATCTCAAAGTAATTGTTGCAACTTATAAATTATTTGTTTAAAATATTTAGACAAGAGTTTTAATGAGAGGTTAGAATTAATCTCCTCTACATATCTAAGTTTCTTTGATATCTTTTTCCATTGAACCAAAGAGACAATGAAAGATGAAGACACTAAGATAAAATGAAAGAGAACTTCAATGATACAAAAAAAATCAAGAGACAACATCAGAGCAGATTTTGGACTCTAACAACTATTACTTTAACCAATCCAGGGAAAGCAACTATGGATTATATATCTTTCAGAAAAACATTTTATCATTAGATCCATTAAGCAAACCAAAAATGAAATTATGCTTATTAGTGACATGTGTGACCCGCAGAATAATGAGGATATACGTATGATGTTTTAAGATAGATGATGATGATAAGAAGACATTACCCTAATAAACTGGGATTGTCCAAAAGGAAAAAACATTGGTTATGAATTACACATCATAACGTAGGGCCTTACATAAGGTTTCTCAACACTCCTTCTCAGTATTCTGCAGGTGTCTGTAGTAGGAAACAAACAGACGAGGCCTCAGACTCATTTCAATGCCAACTCATCTGTTTCTTCATCTGTTAATTTAAGGTAACAATATTTAGATGACAAAAAGTTTGTAATTAACCATGAGAAAGTGCTTTGCATACTATAAATGCTACCAAAAATTTGCTGAGATGTGTGTATATATACATTTATATATGTATACATCTCCCATATGTATACATATGTGTATGTGTGTGTGTGCATATGTGTGTGTGTGTATAATACATATGTATACGGGGGTGGTGAAAAGTATATACACATTTATAGGATAGGAATATACAAAACTCTAACACATTGAAATTTCTCGATATTCTGACCTAAATTCACTAAAAGTTTTTGACTAATTGTGTCCTGATTTTTCATTATTAATTTTTTCTGATTAAGCCAAATAAGTTTACTCCTCCAAAGTAGAATATAATTGTGCTTGTTTTTTATGCATTAGATGCTGTGTCCCACATTCACCTAAACAATTCAATGTATTAACTAAATACTTTTAAAAATTAGATAGTAATACCAATTTATTTAGATCAATGGAACTGAAAGTTCCCTTTGGGCAAAACAACATCTTATGTTTCTTTTTGTTCACCACAGTCAGTGCCAAATAAATGCTATTAGTTCATATAAATTATGTCTTTCTTCAACTCACAGAAAAATATTTTCATTCGGCCCATATATGTTGCCTATCAGGTATATTTTTACACAATTTATGCTTTCATTTTTATATATACCCTTAGCCTTAATGAAAATAATTATTTTCCTATAAGAATATTTTTGTTTAACTTTATGTTGAGCACCTGCTGTGTACTTAGGTCTATGTTGAGATAGCAAAACCAATGCAGTTTCTTCATCACTTGGACCACTGCAAGTTATCAGTGACAACTTGTGAGCTTTCTATAAATAAAAACAATATTTTTATACAATCAAGCCCTTAAAGACATTCCCAGTCTTGGTCACAGAAATTCTCACTTGTGGAAGTTTGGTCTCTAGCCATACGATGTGGCCTTATAGAAGATGTGTTCATGTGGAATTGAACAATGAGAACACTTGGACACAGGAAGGAGAACATCACACACCAGGTCCTATTATGGGGATGGGGCGGGGGAGGGATAGCATTAGGAGATATACCTAATGCAAATGACGAGTTGATGGGTGCAGCACACCAACATGGCACATGTATACATATGTAACAAACCTGCACATTGTGCACATGTACCCTAGAACTTAAAGTATAATTTAAAAAAAAAAAAGAAGAAGATGTGTTCATGATAGAGAAAGTTTGTTCAGAAGATATGATTTCAACAAGTCTCTTCTCTGTTAGAAAAAAAAAAGAAAGATGGGTAGGGGAGGGAGAGAAAAGGAGGTGGGTAAAACGACCAGAAATAGCATGTGCCTATTCCATTAAAATAATTTGCAGAACATTTTAATAATCATCAAACCTATCATTCTTACCATATACACTAATTTTTAAGTGGAAGTTTGATGTATTTTCTCTGGTATAAATGTATGAATGATAAGGCAATGGTTTGTGAGATGTGCCTTACCCTGAAAACATATTCACATGTTTCATTCAAGTTAGAGACAAATGCACACATCTGGGCCCTTTCATTGTCATCAAGAGAAAAGCAAAAAGAAAAAGAAAAAGAAAAAAGATTCTTTCCTGTCTCCTAATTACATGCAGATATTGTTATGGGAGTTATTAAGACATAATTTTAGGCAGATGGGAAAAGAGGTCCTCCTCGGAAAGCTGTTTCTTTTAAAGCAGCTCCAGAAACATTTCCTGTCTAGCAGGAAAGCCCCATCTCTTAGAGCCCAGCAGGCAACCTTTGACAGGCAAATGCAGTCCATGAGAAACCGGGTCCACCCAAACATGGTGATTCCTGCCCTCTTCTTCCTGCCCATGCCCCCACACATGCCTGGCAACATAACCGCCCCGTGTGTGTAGAGCATCATGGTGCCCTGCATTTGCATACTAAAAGGCTAGAGTGGGAGATCCAGATTTTTTGCAGGCTACCTGGATGACATGCCTGGTCAAGCCAATCCCCTGAGCCTTATGCCAAGCAGACACTGCCTCACCCAGCCTCCTCATATAACTGACCAGTATCAGCCAGACTCAGGGTCTCCTCTCTCGGCTTTGGGCCCCCTTCTGTCTCTGCATGGGGGAGCTTCTTCCTTCTTTCTTCTTCCTTCTTTCCTGCCTATTAAACTCTCTACTCATTAAAACCACTCCACGTGTGTCCGTGTCGTTTCATCTAATTCAGCATGAGACAAGAGCCCTTATGTTTCTCCACTAATCGGAGCCATATCAATATTGATGAAGGTAGACAGACATACATATAAATATATACATTTATATACTTCAGCACTTCCTGATAATTTTCTACGTATTGTTTCATTCTGTGGTACCATAAGCTTTCCATCTTTAGGTACTACTTGTTTACTAAGTAACACTCTTGCTGACTGTACAAATGTTCATTGATATTCTGTCCCCCAGTGCCAGTGTTAACCTGTTCGTTTAAACCAACCTAAAGTTGGCAGGGATCCCAACTTACTGGGGACATAGCAACCACATGAAGCTGAGGAGACTTAACAGAGCATCATTGAGAATAAACATTTCAAGCTGTTGGTACAAAGCTTAGAACTTCTGTTTTCCCAGACATTTGGTTTTACCGTGCCCTTTGAACAGAAGTGGGCAGAGAAGCAGTATCAGAACATTCTCTGTCTTCTCATTTCTGCCTCTCCATATGTAGTCAAGACTTAGTCATTGTCCACAACATTAAGAACACATGGACCTCTTCTTCAGTATGACTGTGAGGAAGAGTTTTTTCTTCTAATATGAAAAGGACTGTAGACACAAGCTCCACAAACTTATTGTCCTTGTATATGAGAAGTAAATCAGTCTAAAAGGTCTACCTGGATGTTTTCTTCCTTCCAGAAACATCTGCCCTTTCTCAACCTAATTTGTGGATGTATATATGTTAATATGAGAGTAGAAGGATTGAAAGCATTGAATCTTTCTTCTCAAGACATTAAAATTAGAGTCACATATTAATGATATTCTCTCTACTACCAGGCAATACTGAATAAAATCAACACTAAAAGGTAGTTTTGTACCATATTGATCATGTTTGTTTAAAACAAAAGTTGTTTGGTATTTAACACAATATGTGTTAAGCACTATGATGTTTAGCTTGCATGCTTTTTAATGCTTTCTCTGTCCTAAGGGAACCAAGGAAAGATATCTTAATAATTTATTCATATATTTTAATTTCCTTTATTCAAATTCCTTATGACAGCCTCCATCACCACAAATGCGCGCACACACACACACAATCATTTAGTTTCTAAATTTAAGCAGGTTTTTTTTCATATTGAGGCTATTCTATAAGCCTGTAATAATAATTGCTATCACTTCTTTGCATTTTCCTTTAATTTCTCAAGTTAGTAATTAATGCTGAAAGGGTGGCAGAATGCTTTAATTTCACCAGTTGGAAAATTATACTCCCTCATTAAAAGTAATTCAAAAGGAAGAAACTGCATAGTATCACAGAAAGAATACTGAGCTTGGAGAAACATTCTATAATTTTAGGGTTAACTGCAGGAACTAGAGCAAATCTCCTTACCTCCTTCAATGTGTATCCACATTAGTAAAATGTGACAGTATTAAAAATGTCTTTTACAGAAAAAAAAAAATGGCAGATAGGAAGCAGGGCTAACTTGCAGCTCCTACTCAGATGGACAGAACAGCATGTGGAGACTCACACAGTGAACTTTTGCTCGAAGAACTACCATAGGAACACGCCAGAAAAAAACAAAAGAATTTTTTCTTTTTGTCAGAAAAGACACTTTCAAAGAAGCAGCTTGCCACAGGAAACTCCATGAGACAGCCAAAAAACTGAATACACAAAGTGTGAGGGGGGAAAGTCGGCCTCTAAACAAACATCCTCACTGGGGAACCTGAAAATCCAGATAATGAGGGGAGGGAACCTAAAAATCCAGATTATCCCTTACCTAGAGTTGAAACAAATTTAGACAGCTGAGTGAAATATAAAAGTAGAAGCAATGAGAAGAGCCCTGTATGCACTCACAGTCCCCAGGGAAGCCCAGGGAAGCCATTTCTGACTTTCTCTCACAGGAGTCCTTGGGGAGGGCTGCCAGTAGAATTGGGGAAGGACCCCGGGAAGAAGGAAACCCCCAGCTGAACTTGGTGGTAATTTCAACCCCGGCCAAATTTTCCTGGGCAGAATCAGGGGAGTAGGATGGGGGCGTGAACAGGAAGTGCAGATATGCACAAAAGCTGATGCAAGCAGAGAGGTGGGGACCTGAAAGCCTTGCTTGCTTTCTCTGTGGGGAAGCTTGTAGCCAGGGGCAAGATCTCAGCCCTGCTCATGGGGCTGGCTGGATGTAAATAAACTCAGTGCTACTGGTGGGGCACATCAGAGTGAGACTGGCCATGCTGGCTGTGTGGGAGCTGGATGAGGTCTATCACTGCCAGCTTTCTTCCACTTCCCTGGAGACCTGTATGACGCAGCAGAAGGCAGCCAAAATCCTCCTGGGAACGTAACTTCATTAGCCTGAGAACAACACACCCATCCCCAACAGCAGCTGCAGCAAACCCCACCTAAGGAGAGTCTGAGCTCAGATATGCCTAACCCTGCCCCTACCTGATAGTCCTTCTCTACCCACCCTGTTAGCCAAAGACAAAAGACATAATCTCCTGGGAGTTCTATGTCCCTACCCATCACCTGAGAAACCCAAATACTTATCCAGGCAAACTTAGGGCAAGCTTGTATTCCCCCTACACTACCACAGCTGATGCTCTCTGGAAAGTGCCACTTTCTGGCTGGAGGCCAACCAACTCAAGCTATTACAGCAACTCATAAAAGAACAGCCCAGCTCCAAGAAAAAAGAAAACAACAGCTAATTTCACCACCTGTAACATCCTGGCTAACCAGAGGTCCAGACTCTGTCCACATGACAACTATACTGCTAACGCAACCAGAATTCAAGAAAACCGGTGCAGTAAACAAAACTACAACCAAGAATCTTAACAGGTCCACTTAATTCCCCTGCTACTTCCACCAAAACGGGTGCTGGTATTCATGGCTGAGAGACGTGAAGATGGATCACATCACAGGACTCTTTACAGACACTCCCACTACCAGACCGGAGCTTGGAGCCTGGTTACTCCCCTGGGTGGCTAGACCCAGAAGAGCAATAACAATCAGTGCAGTCTGGCTCTCAGGAAGCCCCATTCCTAGGGGAAGGGGAAGATCACCACATCAAAGGATTAGCCCATGGGACAAAACATTCTGAAAAGTAGCCCTCGAGCCCCAGATCTTTCCTCTGACATAGTCTACCCAAATGAGAAAGAACCAGAAAAACAATTATAATAATATGACAAAACAAGGCTATCTAACACCACCAAAAGACCACACTAGCTCACCAGCAATAGATCCAAACCAAGAAGAAATCTCTAAATTGCCAGAAAAATTAATTCAAAAGGTTGATTATTAATCTACTTGAGGAGGCACCAGAGAAAGGAGCTAACCAGAGGAAACCAACTTAAAAAAATTTAGCCAGGCACGGTGGCTCACACCTGTAATTCCAGCACTTTGGGAGGCTGAGGTGGGCAGGTCACCTGAGGTCAGTAGTTTGAGACCAGCCTGGCCAACATAGCAAAACCCCATCTCTACTAAAAATGCCAAAATTAGCCAGGCATGGGGCCCACACCTATAATTCCAGCTACTCAGGAGGCTGAGGCAGGAGAATTGCTTGAAACTGGGAGGCAGAGGTTGCAGTGGGCTGAGATTATGCCATTGCACTCCAGCATGGATGGCAGCGTGAGAAACCATCTCAAAAAAAAAAAAAAAAAAAAAGAAAGAAAAGAAAAAATTTTAAGAATACAGAATTGACAAAAACTCCAGAGAAATAGAAAGCATCCATAAAAAAAAATCCCAACTACTGCAAATCAAAGGCACACTTAGAGAAATGTAAAATACACTGGGAAGTTACAAAAATAGAATCAAACAAGTAGAAGAAACAACTTCAGAGCTCAAAGACAAGGCTTCCGAATCAACCCCATCTGACAAAAACAAAGAAAAAAGAATAATAATATAAAAATGAACAAAGCCTCCAAAAAGTTTGGGATTCTGTTAAATGACCAAACCTAAGAATAATTGGTGTTCCCAAGGAAGAAGAGAAATCTGAAATTTTAGAAAACTTATTTGAGGGGATAATTGAGGAAATCTTCCCTGGCCTTGCTGGAGATTTAGACATCCAAATACAAGAAGCTCAAAGACCACCCAGGAAATTAATCGCAAAAAGATCTTCACCTAGGCACATTGTCAGCAGGTTATCTAAATTCAAGATGAAGGAAAGAATCTTAAGAGCTATGAGGCAAAAGCACCAAGTAACCTATAAAGGAAAACCTATCAGATTAACAGCAAATGTCTCAGCAGAAAACCTACAAGCTAAAAAGGATTAAAGTCCTATCTTTAGCCTCCTTAAACAAAAGAATTATCATCCAGCAATTTTGTAGTTAGCAAAACTAGGCTTCATAAATGAAGGAAAGATAAAATCTTTCTCAGGCAAACACTGACAGAATTTGCCACTACACAGCCAGCACTACAAGAACTGCTAAGAGGTGCTCTGAATCTTGAAACAAAACCTTGAAATATACCAAAACAGAACCACCTTAAAGCATAAATCTCACAGGGTCTGTACAACAATAACACAAAACAAAACAAGGTATTCAGGCAACAACTAGTAGGCTGAATAGTACTACGCATCTCAATACTGACACTGAATGTAAATGGCCTAAATGTACCACTTAAAATACAGAATCACAGAATGGATAAGAGTTCACCAACCAAGTATCTACTGTCTTCAAGTCAATAAATGTGATATAAATGTGATACACCACATAAACAGATATGTTACTCACCGAACACATAAGGACTTACATAAACCTAAAAGGTGGAAAAAGATATTCTATGCAAATGGACACCAAAAGCAAGCAGGAATAGCTATTCTTACAGCAGACAAAACAGACTTTAAAGCATCAATAGTTAAAAAAGATCAGGCCGGGCGCGGTGGCTCAATCCTGTAATCCCAGCACTTTGGGAGGCCGAGACGGGCGGATCACGAGGTCAGGAGATCGAGACCATCCTGGCTAACATGGTGAAACCCCGTCTCTACTAAAAACTACAAAAAAAACTAGCCGGGCGAGGTGGCAGTGCCTGTAGTCCCAGCTACCCGGGAGGCTGTGGCAGGAGAATGGCGTGAACCCGGGAGGCGGAGCTTGCAGTGAGCTGAGATCCGGCCACAGCACTCCAGCCTGGGCGACAGACAGAGCGAGACTCCGTCTCAAAAAAAAAAAAAAACAAAAAGGGACTTTATAAATGATAAAAGGACTAATCCAACAGGAAAATAATACAATCCTAAATATATATGCACCTAACACCGGAGCTCCCAAATTTATAAAGCAGTTAGTAGTAGACCTAAGAAATAAGATAGAAAGCAACACAATAATGGAGAGGGACTTCAATACTCCACTGACAGCACTAGACAGGTCAATCAAGACAGAACGTCAACAAAGAAACAATGAACTTTATACCGTACAACAAACAGACTTAATAGATATTTACAGAATATTCTACCCAACGATTGCAGAATATACATTCTATTCATCAGCACATGGAATATCCTCCAAGATAGACCATACGATAGGCCACAAAATAAGTCTCAATAAATCTAAGAAGGTCAAAATTGTATCAAGTTCTCTCTCAGACCACAGTGGAATAAAATTGGAAATCAATTCCAAAACGAACTCTCAAAACCATGCAAATACATGGAAATTAAATAATCTGCTCCTGAATGATCACTGGGCTGACAATAAAATCAAGATGAAAATTCAATTCTTTGAACAGAATAATAACAGTGACACAACCTATCAAACCTCTGGAATACAGCAAAAGTGGTACTAAGAGGACCACTTATTTCATTTCACCACATTAAATGGCTACATCAAAAAGTCTGAAAGAGCACAAATAGACAATCTACATTCATACTGTGAAGAACTAGAGAAACAAGAACAAACCAAACCCAAAACCAACAGAAGAAAATAAATAACAAAGATCAGAGCAGAACTAAATGAAATTGAAATAAAAGAAGTACAAAAGATAAATGAAACAAAAATCTGGTTCTTTGAAAAGATAAACAAAATTGATAGACCATTAGTGAGATTAACCAAGAAAAGAAGAGAGAAGATTCAAATAAATTCAATTAAAAATGAAATGGAAGACATTACCAACAATATCACAGAAATACAAGACTATTGAAGGCTACTATGAACACCTGTACATGCATAAAGTAGAAAACCTAGAGGAAATGAATAAATTCTTGGAAATATACAACCCTTCTAGATTAAACCAGGAAGAAGTAGAAACTCTGAACAGACCAATAACAAGCAGTGATATTGAAATGGCAATAAAAAAATTGCCAACAAAAAAAAAAACTCTAGGACCAGATAAATTCACAGCTGAAATCTACCAGACATTCTAAGAAGAATTAATTGGTACCAATCCTATTGAAACTATTCCAAAACATAGTGAAAGATGGAATCCTCCCTGAAGCATCCCATGAAGCCAGTATCGTTCTAATACCAAAACCAGAAAAAGACATAACAAGAAGAGAAAACTACAGACCAATATTCCTGATGAACATAGATGCAAAATCCTCAACAGAATACTAGCAAACAAAATCCAAAAGCATATCGAAAAGAGAATTCACCATGGTCAAGTGGATTTTATACCAGGGATGCAGGGATGGTTTCACATACACAAGTCAATAAATGTGATACACCACAAAAACAGAATTAAAAACAAAAATCACATGATCATCTCAATAGATGCAGAAAATGCATTTGACAAAATTCATTATTTCTTTATGATTAAAACCCTCAGCAAAATCAGCATAGAAGGAGTATACCTTAAGGTAATAAAAGCATCTATGACAAACCCACAACAAACATTATACTGATGGGGAAAAGCTGAAAGCATTCCCCTGAGAACTGGAATAAGACAAAGATGCCCACTTTTACCACTTCTATTCCACATAGCACTGGAAGTCCTAGCCAGAGCAATCAGACAAGAGAAATAAATAAAGGGCATCCAAATTGGTAAAGAGGATGTCAGACTGTCGCTGTTCACCAATGATATGATTGCATACCTAGAAAACCCTAAAGGCTCATCCAAAAGACCCCTAGATCTAATAAATGAATTCAGTGCAATTTCATGATAGAAAATCAATGTACACAAATCAGTAGCACTGCTATACACCAACAGCAACCAAGCTGAGAACCAACTGAAGAACTTGACCCCTTTTACAAATAGATGCAAAAATAAGATGAAATACTTAGGAATATACCTAACCAAGGTGGTGAAAGACCTCTAGAAGGAAAACTACAAAACATAGCTGAAAGAAACTATAGACAACTCAAACAAATGGAAACACATCCTGTGCTCGGGATAGATAGAATCAATATTACGGAAATGAACACACTGCCAAAAGCAATCTACAAATTCAATGCAATTCCCATCAAATTCTTCAGAGAACTAGAAAAAAAAATCCTAAAATTCATATGGAACCAAAAAAGAGCCCATATAGCCAAAGCAAGACTAAGCAAAAAGAACAAATTTGGAGGCATCAAATTACCCAACTTCAAGCTCCACCATAAGGCTATAGTCACCAAAATAGCATGGTACTGGTATAAAAATAGGCACATAGACCAATGAAACAGAATAGAGAACACAGAAATAAAGCAAAGTACTTACAGCTAACTGATCTTTGATAAAGCAAACCAAAACATAAGGTGGGGAAAGGACACCCAATTCAACAAATGATGCTGGGATAATTGGCAAGCCACATCTATAAGAATGAAACTGGATCCTTATCTCTCACCTTATATAAAAATCAACTCAAAATGAATCAAAGACTTAAATCTAAGAACTGAAACCATAAAAATTTTAGAAGATAACATTAAAAAAAAACCCTTCTAGAAATTGGCTTAGGCAAAGACTTCATGACCAAGAACCCAAAAGCAAATGCAACAAAAACAAAGATAAATTGATGGGACTTAATTAAACTAAAAAGCTTCTGCACATCAAAGGAAATAATCAGCAAAGTAAACACAAAACTCACAGAATGGAAGAAAATCTTCACAGTCTATACATCCAACAAAGGACTAATACTCAGAATCTACAAGGAACTCAAACAAATCAGCAGGAAAAAAATATAATCTCATCAAAAATGAGCTAAGGACATGAACAGAAAATTCTCAAAAGAAGATATACAAATAGCCAAGAAGCATATGAAAAAATGCTCAGGATCACTAATTATCAGGGAAATGCAAATCAAAACCACAACGCAATACCACCTTACTCCTGCAAGAATGCCCATTATCAAAAATTCAAAAAATAATAGACGTTGCTGTGGTTGTGGTCAAAAGGGAGCACTTTTACACTGCTGGTGGGAATGTAAACCAGTACATCCACTATGGAAAACAGTATGGAGATTTCTTAAAGAACTAAAAGTAGAGCTACCATTTGATCCAGCAATCCCACTACAGGGTATCTACCCAGAGGAAAAGAAGTAAAGGATACTTGCACACACATGTTCATAGCAGCACAATTCACAATTACAAAATACAAAAATATGGAACTAGCCTAAATGCCCATCAATCAACAAGTGGATAAAGAAAATGTTTTATACACACACACACACACACACACGATGGAATACTCCTTGGTCATAAAAATGCATGGCATTCACAGCAACCTGGATGGAACTGGAGACCATTATTCTAAGTGAGGTAACTCCAGAATGAAAAAACAAACATTATATGTTCTCACTTATAAGTGGGATCTAAGCTATGAGGTTGCAAAACCAGAAGAATACTACAGTGGACTTTGGAGACTGGAGGGGGAAGAAAGGAAGGAGGCGAGGGATAAAAGACTACACATTGGGTACAGTGTACACTGCTTGGGTGATGAGTGCATCAAAAATCTCAGAAATCACCACTAAAGAACTTATCCATGTAACCAAATACCACCTGTTCCCCCAAAACCTACTGACATTTTTTTTAAAGAGATAAAATAAAATTTTAAAAAAGGAAAAGTGTTTTAAAAATTTGAAGAACTGTTTAGTATCCATGTAGTACCTATATATACCTAAAAATACCCAAAGTGCTATCAAAATAAAAGCAAAATGATACTATGGCATTTGCCTTCCATGTTCTTAGATCTTAACTGGTAACAGCAGTTGGCACACATTCGAAATGGATAAATATTAAATTAAATATTTAAAAATTAAAAGAAAAATGCCATGAGATCAATAGATATTAATTAACATTGCTTGGTAAAATATGGAAAACATCGTTCCTACAGTATATAGAAAACTTTGCAAGTAACAACCATTGCAGGTTGGTGTATTAATCTGTTTTCATGCTGCTGATAAAGACATACCTGAGACTGAGAAGAAAAATATGTTTAATTGGACTTACAGTTCCTCATGGCTTAGGAGGCCTCAGAATCCTGGTGGGAGGCAAAAGGCATTTCTTACACAGCAGCAGCAAAAGAAAAATGAGGAAGAAACAAAAGCAGAAACTCCTGATAAACCCATTGGATATCATGAGACTTACTGTCACAAGAACAGCACAGCAAAGACCGGCCCCCACGATTCAATTACCTCCCCCCGGCTCCCTTCCACAACACGTGGGAATTCTGGGAGATACAATTCATGTGGAGATTTGGGTGGGGACACAGCCAAACCATATCAGTTGGGAAAGGAAATTATTACGAATGTTCAGAGATTGGTGTAAGAATTGCAGATATATGAGGAGAAGGAAGATGGGTCGACAGAGGCAAGGATCCCTTTCATTGTGCATGTTGGAGCTCCCCATTTGAAATTAACACATTCCACTGCATATTTCTCTTCTCTTAACAGTCACCCTGTTTATTCTATGAATAAGACACACTTCATTTTTTGTCACATACTGTACTTTAGTAGGCACGTATCATTTAAAAACATTTTCATCTTTTCTTTCCTTGAATTTCTCCACAGTTGTTGTAATCATTCTTGGTGTCCCAAATATGTCTTCCGGTGACCTCTCCACTTTCCTTTCTCTTCGTTTATTACCTATATCACCTCCAATAATGTTTTTTTCCAACTCATCTGTTCTTCAACCCACAAACTGCAATTGCAGTAACTCCACTGTCTGAAACTTCAGTGTAAACATCAGACTCTTTGATCGATACGTCCTGTATTCCTATTCATTTTCTCCACTCTCATCTCTGCAGCCATCCTCCTGCACACTGCAACACTCCCCTCCTAACATAGCCTAGATCCATGTCACAGCAGTCCATCTACATCCTCACATGTCTTGCAAACACTATCAAATTTTGTCTATATTTCTCTTCCTTTTTTGTTATTTGTTTAAAAACAGAATGAACATCATATTTTTCTTTGGACTTCTAAATAGAAATCTGAAAATTGAGAAATCAAAGCGTTTAATCCCCATTTTTCACTTTAAATTAATAATCATCAAGAACAGCTAAGTATTCCATTACCTGAATATCCTACTACATTATCTAAGTTTTCCTTCACTTGTATCAAATTTATAATAATTTACCACACATTTGATCATAAAGCAAATTTCAGAGAAGGAAGTTTCTTTACTCCATGGTAATTCAACTAGAAATAATAATGAAAAGATAAAGTGTCTAAGACCTGTATTTGAAATTTTCAAAACACACTTCTAAATAACTTATGCAACAAAAAATTAATACAAATGTACAACTAAATAATATTTTTGATGCTGCATTTTAGATTTCATAGGGTATAATAAAAACAATACTTAAGGAGAACTTTAGCAGTTTAAATGCTTATGTTTTAATATAAAGAAGTTGAAGTTAATTAGCTAAAGTCCTCATTTTAGAAAATTTTAAATGAAAAAGAAACAAATACAGTAGAAGGAAATAATAATTAACATAACACGGGAAATTAGAGAAACAGAAAACAAAGATTCAGTTGAGAAATAAATGAGGTCAAACTTGGTTTTTTAAAGCAGCTACTAAGATACCAAATATCTTGCAAGTTTCAGTAAAAAACAGAAATAAGTAAAATAATCACAAAGGAGATAAAATTATAGGTATGGCAGAAGTTAGACACAAAACTAAACAAATTCTGCTTTTGCTACACTGATGGACGCCTCCTATGGCCCATTCCTTCCTCTGATTTTAACTAAAAATTCTAGAAAATATCCAAAATAAACTACAGTCTCTGAAAAGTAAATAAAAGCATGAATATTGTTCAAGGGAATCTAAATATGGGGAAGCAAACTGCATGAGGATAAGTTTTCTCGCAATTTTTCTTTACGAGACTTTCCTGGAAGGTTTTGTCACAATCATAGATAAGTGCTACCCAAACAGCTAATACAAACACAAAAATCCCACTATAATTATTGCTAGTGGAAGCAGGGAAAGCCCTTGTGAGCAGGAGAAATGATGGGAAACATCTTAGGAGATAGAGCCTGAAATGTTTAGGCTTTGTATCCCCACTCAAATCTCATCTTGAATTGTAATCCCCAGGTATTGAGGGAGGAACCTGGTGAGAAGTGATTGGATTAGGGGGACAGTTTCCCCCACGCTGTTCTCGGGCTAGTGAGTGAATTCTCATGAGATCTGATGGTTTTATAAATGGTAGATTTTTCTGTGCTCTCAAGCATGCTCTCTCACCTCCTGGCATGTAAGTTGTGCCTGCTTCCCCTTCTGCCATGATTCTAAGTTTCCTGAGGCCTCCCCAGTCATGCATAACTATGAGTCAATTAAACCTTTTTTCCTTTATAAATTACCCAGTCTCAGGTATGTCTTTATAGTAGTGTGAAAATGGACTAATATCCCTTAATGTTATATATAAACTCACACAAATATCCACCCAGCTCCTAAACTGTGCATTCCTATGGTAGACTTAAACCAGAATAATATTAAACCTTAACTGAGGTTTCAACACAAAACACAGAATGAAAGACATACCTCAATGCAGAAACCTAAATGTGTTGATTGCCTACTAAAATGAGAATATCAACATTATCCAAAGGATCATAACTTAATAGGTAGTCTACACAGCAAAATACTAAAAATATGCAACATAAAATCCAAAACTACTCAACATACAAATAAGCATATACATGTAGCCTGTTCTCAAGAAAAAAAAAATCTACACAAGTCAATTCCAAGATATTCCAAATGTTAGAATTATCAGGTAAAACCTTTAAAGCAGCTATTATAAATGTGTACTATGGGATAGAGGAAGAAACCTTACTGAAGAAAAAGAAAACAAAGATTCAATTGAGGCCTAGGAGGCCTCAGGAAACTTACAATCGTGTCAGAAGGGGAAGGGGAAGCAGGCGCTTTCTTCACAAGGTGGCAGGAGGGAGTGAGCACGTGAAGGAGGAACTATCAAACACTTATAAAACCATCAGATCTTATGAGAACTCACTATCATGAGAACAGCATGGGGGAAACTGCCCCCATGATCCAATCACTCCCACTAAGTTCCTTCTTTGACACGTGGGGATTATGAGGCTCACAATTCAAGATGAGATTTGGGTGGGGACACAGACAAACCATATCAGTACCAAAGGTCCTAGCCAATGTTATAAGGCAATAAAAAAAATGACCAAACATAAAAACAAAATAAACTATTGCTATTAGCACATCATATAGTCGTACAAAAAGAAGATGCCAGAGAATCTACAAAACTATTATTAGCATTAAAAAGTAAATTTAGCAAAAATCAATTGTTTTCTTACATCCTAGTAGCAAACAATTTGAAAATAAAATTTAAAAAGTAATTCCATTACAGTGACACCATAAAACATTAAATATTTAAGAACGTGAGGCAGAAAAGATTTGATACCTTTCTGTCTCATCATAAGGGTCACAGCTGACACTCCTATAACAAAACATAGGTTAACAAGAGGAAAACATAACAAATGTATTTAATCAACTTCTACATTACATGGAAACCTTCAGAAATAAAAATCCAAAGACTTAGGGAAAATTGTCTGTTTTTATACTTAGGTTTGATGAAGAATGAACAGCCATGTAGAAATGTAATTGGACAAAAGAGAATGATCTAATCATAATAGACTGAGTGGGGATAATACAGGAAGACCTGTTTAGATTACTCTTGGCCTTTCTGTGCATCGTTTCTTCCTCCGAGGTATAGGGCAGGACCCCTCCTGAAATGAGAGTCTTATGATCTACTACTGGATAAGGGAGGTCAGAGAATTTCTTCATGGCCAGCTCCTACACAGCAAGGTGGGGGAAGGTTAAAAGAATATATCTAGGTTTTATGGTTGACTTTAGGGAAAGGCGGTTCTGGTTTCTATAACCCACCTTGGAGAAGAGGAATTCTAGTTTTTATGACCTGCCTTGGGGTTGGGGGAAGGGAAGCAGAAGAAAGAAAAACAGGAGAAGGCCAGAAAGGGACTTTGCTTCTCAAGCCCTTCCAATGTCCTTCAGTTCAAAGTACTCAGCATACCAAATTGCCGTAATTTTGTGTATGATTTTCTGAGCCCCAGTAGAAATAAATCCAATGAAATATTTTCAAGACTTTTATAATGAAAACTATTAAAAATTGCAGAAAAAAAGACCTAGATAAATCACAACCTATATCATATTCATGAACTGAACAACTCAATTTTGTTAAGATGGTAATTCTCCCCAAGTATAAATTTAATGCAAGGTCAATCAAAATTCCAATAGGTTTCTTTTTTTTTCTTTGGAAATTGATGAGATGATCATCTGGGGGCAAAATGAAGCTTTAAGGAGCAAGGGAAAGGTGTATTACCTTGATTGTGATGATTGTTTCATAGGTGTATACATATGTCAAAATTCATCAACTGTACACTTGAAATATGCGAAGTGTAGTGAAAGCCAATTATATCTCAATACATCATAAAAGCAAAAAATATATAGACATGAGGAAATTTTTATCACCTTAATGCCTATACATCTAAAAACTTAGAAAAAAATGGGCAAATTCCTAGAAAACTGCAAAATATAAAGACTGATCATGAGAAAATATAAAATCTTGATAATTTACGGTTAATATATTAATTTGTTTTAAAAAAATCTTGTCCCAAAGAAAATACCAAAGGTCAGATGCTGTTGCAGGTGAGTTTGATCAACCCTTAAAGAAAAAGATCAAAGTTTTCCTCAAACTCTTTAAAAGACTAGTGAAACAGGAACCACTCCCCAACTCAATCTATGAGGCTCAGAAAACCAAAACAGAAAACCAGACACAGACAATAGGAAATAGGAAAATTCAAAGCCAATCTCAATATTGAATATGGTACAAAGTTCCTAAACAAAATATTACCAAAATATATTCACAATATGAAAAGAAAATATATAATGCCAAAATAAAATTTATTCTTAGAATGCTAGGATTGTTTAAAATCCAAAAATATAACTGAGAAAAAGATTCTTTTAACATCTATAGAAAATATATTATACTATTATATATACTAGTATATATTAATATATGTTATTATGGATACACATATATGTATATTAATATATGTTATCTATGTTATATGTTAGTGTTTATATATGTATATTAATATATAATATATAGTATATATAATTATATTGCATATATACTATCATATTATATATTCATTAATTATATTCTGTATTAACTATATTATGTTATATATTATATAATATAAATATATATAATTTATAATATATGGTATTATATATGGTGATTAGTATTACCATATATAATATTATATATACTAGTCTGTATATAATAGTATATACTATATTGTATATACTCTGTTATATTACATATTATATATAGTATACACTATATTATATATATTTTATATATAGTATAGTATACTAGTGTATATATGAGTATAGTATATAATTATTATATAAAGACACAAGGAAATTTTTACCACCTTAATACCTATACCCCTAAAAACTTAGACAAAATGAGCAAATTCCTAGAAAACTATAAAATATAGACTGATTAGAAAATATAAAATATTGATAATTTATAGTTAATAAATTGCAGTTAATACAGTTGTCATTGCATATTATGTAATCACATATTTATACTATTATACTTTTGCATATTATAATACATATCATATATACATTGCATATAATAGTATATATACACTATCATACAACATATTTTGTACTATTATATAGTATATTAACTATATATAGTTATAATAGTAATAATATACTATTATATAATATGCAATGACAATTTACTGTATTAACTAATTTATTACATATTATACTATTATATAGTAGTATATTAATAGTAATATACTATTTATGCTATAGGATAGTATAAATAATATTCATATTTATAGGGGATATAGGATTCAAATTGTGGAAAATCAGAAATGAGACTCTCACGTGACAATGTTCTGAACATAAGAGGGGTTTTCAGAAGAAACTGAGTGACAAAAGGCAAAACGAATGTCCATTAGAGTGGAGAAGCTATTAGATTTTTCCCAGTTAGTTATTAGTTCTGTGAAATTTATTTCATATTTGTCACATTACTCATATAGTTTGAAATTAGTCCATTATTGTATACTATTTAGTAGATATTATTGTAAATATCTATTTCTTTGCTCATCCTTACCATTAATTCAGTCAGTCAAAAAACACTTACGGGACACCTACTATGTGCCAGGTACTGTTTGATTGAGACATTCGGATACACAGTGAATAAAATAGACAAAATATTTGCCCTCATGGAGCTTATATTCCAGTGAGAAATGTAGCCGTTGGGGTGTACTGTTATTTAGAAATCACACTGAATTTGAATAATAATGCCAAACAGGAAATAAAAAATCAAGCATAAGCATATATGTCAAGCGATTCTAAATAGGGCATTGATAAAAATATGGATAATTACCATAGCCCATTAGTAAAGAGTTTGGGTGTGCAGAATTCTGCTGACAACATATGCCTAGTTAAGAAAAAAAATGACCTCCACAGTGAGGATAAAAGCTGTTATATTTACTGAGCTACATCCTGAATATAATATACTGTTACCTAAGGACAATGTTGCAGTGCTGGATAAAGCAATCCCCAAATATGTCTAGTGGCAATTTAAAATGGGTTCATTCCACCCTTAAAAATCCTTCATAGTAAAAGGCAGCATACAAATACAAGTCCTTTGCTGGGCTAGTAATTTATATTCATGAAGAGGATGCATCTAGCAATGATCATTTAACTAACAAATATAGAGTATTCTAAAGAGAAATGATCCTTCCCTTATGCCAAATATGTCATCCAATATCAGTGTCACTGCTGAGGTATCAGGAATGTCAGATAAATCTTCAGATGCCTTATGCCCCGTGCAGTGGAAGTAATTTCACTTGGGGATAAAACTGCCATTTGGCTCAATTACCTTCATACAGTCTAATTCTAGAAGGCGGGCAGGTTTCTTTTTCAACACTCTCTTAAGCTTTGAAAGGTTTCATCACTAGAATGATTTCCCTGGACATAGAATATGTTTCATTTCAGCATTAAATGAAGTTTAAAACCAAACAATCTTTGGGAAAGATTTTAGCAGGCAGTTTAGCAGATCTCCCTGTTAGTGGGTGTTTTTAAACCATGCATAGCAATGAGGAAACATAGTCATCGCCCTGTGTCACCATTCAGTATTTAACAACAGCCTACAGAGGAAGGATATTTTATCAACATATTGTGTAGTAAGTCATTTATGTAAGGTCAACAAAGGTTTATACTGAGTATAAGACGGATATTCAAAATCCTGTCGTACTTGCTTGTGTTGACCGTTTATTTTCCTATGAATTTGGAGTGTTCTTTAAAACTTCTACATATCAGATATTTCCCTTTTTACAATGCACCTTATAATAAGAGAATAATTTAACTTCACATTCAAGTGTGTCTTTCAGCTTATAGGCAAATGACTTGTTGTTGTTGTTTTTTAATTTTTTTTTTTGTTGAGACAGAGTCTCGCTCTGTCACCCAGGCTGGAGTGCAGTGGCGCGATCTCGACTCACTGCAAGCTCCGCCTCCCGGGTTCATGTCATTCTCCTGCCTCAGCCTCCTGAGTAGCTGGAACTACAGTCACCTGCCACCACGCCTGGATAATTTTTGTATTTTTAGTAGAGACGGGGTTTCACTGTGTTGGCCAGGATGGTCTCGAACTCCTGACCTCGTGAACCGCCCGCCTCAGCCTCCCAAAGTGCTGGGATTACAGGCGTGAGCCACCGCGCCTGGCAGTTTTTTGTTTTTTTTTTTTTTTAAAGAAAAAAGAAAAACATAAAAATGCTATTACCCCATACACAGAAAAGTAAATTCCATTTTTTAAAGAATGTTAAGTAATCTTTTCAATGAAACAGTTGAATTTTGATGGGTCCAAAAAAGTATTCTACTCTAGAGAACTCAAAAAAATCAGGTGACTTAACCAGTATCTACTAATTTTATTTTTAAATGGTTTTATCCAAATATCCAAATATTATATTTTAATTTTAGGAAACAAAATGGAGATGTTTTCTCTCAAATGCAACTGTTTTTGCATTGAAATTTTACCTGTTATTATTTTGCTCAATTAAACAATATATACTATCAAAGGAGTGAAAAAAGTAAAAGGCATAAATGAAAACTTAATTATGTCTATGTGTTTTGATTTTGAATTTCTAACTGCATACTTCAAGTTTCTGTACTTTAAATGTCCTTCATAGTAGACTTAAGTGTGGTCACCTTTAAGAACATTTTTTCATTTTTCAAGATATGCTCAATTTCAAAATGTATTCAGCTTTCATTTGCAGAATTAGCAATATATGTTATATTATAACCTGCTCCAAGTTATAACTATCTTTCGCATTGAACAGTCAGTCATAAGAATGTTCTTAAATATTATGTGATGATATACTTTTATCTATTTCAAGGGAGAAATAGATCTTTATTTTGTATTAACCATCCTCTCATGAATCTTTTCTAACAATGTATGCATTACCTCCCAAGTATTTTGCAATAGTAAACCCAGAGCAATATTCTCATCCCATGTTTAATCCAGAAGAATGGGGAAGCGAGGAGAAAAAAACATAATTAGCTAAAAGACACTTCACTTCAGCTACTTAATTCAGGAAAATAAAAGATTGTCTGCCAAGCTTCAGTTGGATCCCAAATAGAAAATAAATAAAATACAAGATTTCACTTTGATGAACTAACCAAATATATATATATATGAATAAAGTTAAGATTTTCACCTATTTTTATCAAATACATTTTAATTAAATTGTTTTTTTTATTATTATTATACTTTAAGTTCTAGGGTACATGTGCACAATGTGCAGGTTTGTTACATATGTGTACATGTGCCATGTTGGTGTACTGCACCTGTTAACTCATAATTTACATTAGGTATATCTCCTAATGATATCCCTCCCCACTGCTCCCACCCCATAACAGGCCCTGGTGTGTGATGTCCCCTTCTTGTGTTCTAGTGTTCTCATTGTTCAATTCCCACCTATGAGTGAGAACATGCAGTGTTTGGATTTTGTCCTTGTGATAGTTTGCTGAGAATGATGGTTTCCAGCTGCATACATATCCCTACAAAGGACATGAATTCATCCTTTTTTATGGCTGCGTATGAAATGGTATATATGAAATACCACATTTTCTTAATCCAGTCTATCACTGATGGACATTTGGGTTGGTTCCAAGTCTTTGCCATTGTGAATAGTGCTGCAATAAACATATGTGTGCATGTATCTTGATAGCAGCATGATTTATAACCCTTTCGGTATATACTCAGTAATGGAATGGCTGGGTCAAATGGTATTTCTAGTTCTAGATCCTTTAGGAATCACCACACTGTCTTCCACAATGGTTGAACTAGTTTACAGTCCCACCAACAGTGTAAAAGTGTTCCTACTTCTCCACACCCTCTCCAGCACCTGTTGTTTCCTGACTTTTTAATGATCGCCATTCTAACTGGTGTGAGATGGTATCTCATTGTGGTTTTGATTTGCATTTATCTGATGGCCAGTGATAATAAGCATATTTTCATGTGTCTGTTCGCTGCATAAATGTCTTCTTTTGAGAAGTGTCTGTTCCTATCTTTCGCCCACTTTTTGATGGGGTTGATTTTTTCTTGTAAATTTGTTTAAGTTCTTTGTAGATTCTGGATATTAGCCCTTTGTCAGATGGGTAGATTGCAAAAATTTTCTCCCATTCTGTAGGTTGCTTGTTCACTCTGGTGGTAGTTTCTTTTGCTGTGCAGAAGCTCTTTAATTAGATCCCATTTCTCAATTTTGGCTTTTGTTGCCATTGCCTTTAGTGTTTTAGACATGAAGTCCTTGCCCATGCCTATGTCCTGAGTGGTATTGCCTAGGTTTTCTTCTAGGGTTTTATTGTTTTAGGTCTGACATTTAAGTCTTTAATCCACCTTGAATTAATTTTTGTATAAGGTGTAAGGAAGGGATCCAATTACAGCTTTCTGCATATGGCTAGCCAGTTTTTCCAGCACCATTTATTAAATAGGGAATCTTTTCTCCATTGCTTGTTTTTGTCAGGTTTGTCAAAGATCAGATGGTTGTAGATATGTGGTATTATTTCTGAGGGCTCTGTTCTGTTCCATTGGTCTGTATCTCTGTTTTGGTACCAGTACCATGCTGTTTTGGTTACTGTAGCCTTGTAGTATAGTTTGAAGTCAGGTAGTGTGATGCCTCCAGCTTTGTTCTTTTGGCTTAGGACTGTCTTGGCAATGTGGACTCTTTTTTGGTTCCATATGAACTTTAAAGTAGTTTTTTCCAATTCTGTGAAGAAAGTCATTGGTAGCTTGATCAGGATGGCAGTGAATCTATAAATTACCTTGGGCAGTATGGCCATTTTCATGATATTGATTCTTCCTATCCATGAGCATGGAATGTTCTTCCATTTGTTTGTGCCCTCTTTTATTTCACTGAGCAGTGGTTTGTAGTTGTCCTTGAAGAGGTCCTTCATATCCCTTGTAAGTTGGATTCCTAGATATTTTATTCTTTTTGAAGCAATTGTGAATGGGAGTTCTCTGTCTGTTATTGGTGTGTAAGAATGCTTTTGATTTTTGCACATTGCTTTTGTATCCTGAGACTGCTGAAGTTGCTTATCAGCTTAAGGAGATTTTGGGCTGGGATGGTGGGGTTTTCTAAATACATAATCATGTCGTCTGCAAACAGGAACAATTTGACTTCCTCTTTTCCTAACTGAATACCCTTTATTTCTTTCTCCTACCTGATTGCCCTGGCCAGAATTTCCAACACTATGTTGACTAGGAGTGGTGAGAGAGGGCATCCCTGTCTTGTGCCAGTTTTCAAAGGGAATGCTTCCAGTTTTTTGCCCATTCAGTATGATATTGGCTATGGGTTTGTCATAAATAGCTCTTATTATTTGCATTTTATTTCAATTATTTTTTAATATATAAACAAGGTTGATTATGTGCTACTGCTAAAGTTCTTTTTGCAAAGTTTATTCTGGTATACAATAATAAAAATAAGTCGACCACTCGTAAATTTGCATTGTTTCAAGCCCTTATAAATTATGAACAATAACCCTTATAATTTATATATACTAACCTTTATTGTTCATAAACTGTGACATCTCTAGCATCTGCCATTTGTACTTATTGAAATTATATTTACCATTCAACCCTCAGCTAAAATACATTGTTCTCCATGAAGAATATGCACATCTCCCGGCTCCTTCGTTATGTCTCCTCTGAATTTGTTTTTTTCACTTCTGAGAGAACATAAAACTTCCCTAAACTCATCGGTACTCCTGCAAAAGCTATGACCTCCTGAGAATCTTTACATACCATGAGAATTAGGTTTGTATCCATTGTTTACTTAATTGTTCTGAGATCTTTCAATACAGGGATATGGGAAAGGAGAATGAAACTTTTCTTACAGCCTGGGGTAAATCCCTAGGTTAAGCTACAAGTGTCAAGAAGACCCAGGTTCTACCTTACTAGCTATTTATATTTCAAAAGGTAGGAAGCCCAGACCTTGAAGACATCTTTAGGTCACAAAAGCCAGAGAAACCTGGCACAGTGGCTCCCGTATGTAATCTCAGCACTATGCGAGGTGGAGGCAGGCAGATTATGAGGTCGGGAGTTCGAGGCCAGCCTGACCAACACGGTGAAACCCCACCGCTACTAAAAATACAAAAATTAGCCGAGCATAGTGGCACGCGCCTGTAATCCCAGCTACTCAGGAGGCTGAGGCAAGAGAATCACTTGAACACAGGAGGCAGAGGTTGCAGTGAGCCAAGATCACACCGCTGCACTCCAGCCTGGGCGACAGAGTGAGACTCTGTCTGGAAAAAAAAAAAAGAAAAAAAAAAGCCAGAGATACCCAGGGTTTATCAGGTCATTGGAAAGACATACTAATATTACAAAAGGTGAGAACCCTGGATTCTTTTCACCTTTTCTCAAAGGAGTAAAAGTTTTCTTGAGGAGAGAAGGGAGATGGCTATCTAATAGTCCATTGTTAATTCATTGTTCTTTGTTCCTCACCCTTGGAATATCAGTCTGATATTCCTCATGGCTAAAGAATTCTCATTGGTTCTTATTACATCGCCAAAGGGTAAACCTTGAACATGGGGATACATTATTTATTATGAGGTAATCATTAGGAAATCTGATTCAGAACACCTCGTGAGCAAATTCAGGATAAAACAAAAACACTAAATATTAAGACAACTTTTTCACACTTTTTGGTAAGTTTTGCCTATTGTCTGACCTGGTGATTATTTGTAGACATCATTTATTTGTTTCCTCATCATTTTATCTCTTCACAGTACATAGTGCATTGGACATACTTTCACAAAATGTCTGCCCCAGGCAGAATGCTATGAGTCAGTAAAGATTTGTTCAGTGAGTAAGGAAAAACAGGAAATAAGCCACTATTAAATATTATTAAATATTAAATATTATTATCCCAAGTTGGGATGTGGTTGAAGAGCTCAAAAGTATGTTAAGGCTAGACCTTGAACCTTGTGAAATGTTGTATGACCTTGGATAATGTAATGTTGCACATAGTGTTATGTTATGCTGCATGTAATGGACTCTGTGTAAGGTAATGTATGTAAGTAATGTAACAAAATAAGGTTGTAATGAGTGTAATGTAATGTTGCATGTACTGTAATATAATTTTGTGTGACCCTGTTCTTCCAGATAAACTTATAAATGGAACATCACTGAGAAGGCTGTGTGAAACAGAAGCCACTCCACTGGACTTGAGTGTAGATTTGGTATTATTCAGAGTAGGGTACAGTGCTACAGAAAAGACCCTCAACATTCTCCTACAAGCAGCTCTCTTTTCTTATCATTAAAGTGAGCTCTTATAATAAGCATCTTATATAGAAAAATGCATATCTATAATTGACGTAACATCTGTTCCCTGTACTCGTTATTTATTCCTAAGTCAGGAATTTAAATTTTTTAAAGGCACTTCAATTTTTATTTAGTCTTTTAATGCATTATTAATTTTTTTGTCTTGTATAATGCATTAATGGTTAAAAGGGTTTTGTTGTATTCTTTTCTGTTTTATCTTTCTCTGGTACCATAACTGTCAAACAAAATAAGAAGCAAAAATTATATCAGATAGAGAGGAGGAGCATGAACAAAGGGAAGAGGAATGGTACATGCAGCTGCAAAGGTCAGCCAGAGCCCATCCCACCAGAGCTAGTAGGCCATGCTAAGGCCTATGCTGGGAGAATAAGGGGGAAGTCAATGCTTTTTAAAACACTTTTTATTTGGAAACAATTTCAACTTAAAAGCTACAAGAATGGCACAAGGAATATCCATATACCCTTTATTCAGATTTCAGCAATTACTAACATTTTGACATTTATTTTTTTTCCCTCAACCGTTTGAGTAAATTGCCTAAGTCATTCTCATTACCCCTGAATACCTCAGGACATTTTCTAAGAATGAGAGAATTTTCTTGCATAACCACAATACAGCTATGAAATTTTGTGAATAGTAAAGGGCACAACACCATTACCATGTTTCAGCTTAGTCAATTACCCTAATGTGGGACAGACTCTTTTTCTATTGCGGCCGCAACAAGTTACCACAAACTTAGTGGCTTAAAACTACACAAATGTATCTGAAAGTCTTATAGATTGAAAATCTGGTATAAATCTCACAGAACTTCAATCAAGCTGACTGAGTTCCTCTCTAAGGGCTCGAGGAGAAAATCTGTAGCTGCTCATTCAGGTGACCAGCAAAATTCAGATATTTGATGTTGTAGGACCACAGACCCTGTAGCTGGCTGCAAAATGACAGTATTTACCAGATTCTAGAGACCAATGCCTCTCTTGACTTTAGTCGCCTTCTCCATTTCAAGATCAACCATGGTGGACTGAGAACTTCTCATAATCACATCTCTCTCATTTGTCCGTGTTTTTATCTGTCTGACTATGGCCAGGAAAGACTGTTCCCTTTTAAGAAATATGTGACTAGGTTAAGTCCACCCTTATATAATCGAGAATCCTCTCCCCACTCAAGATCTGTAAACTTCATCATATCCAAAAGATTTTTTAGCCATGTAAGGGAATATATTCACAGGCTCCAGGGTTAAGGAGTAGATTTCATCTGAAGGGGTGGGTATTATTCTGCCTGCAACATAAGACAATAGTTCTACCACGTGGCATGCTAACAACCTTGCATGTCTCCACATCGTCCATGTGGAGACACACTTTGACCTGTGTCCTGGTAAAATGCCCTGTGATTCTTCCTAGACCCAGAGGAGGTGCGCAGCCTTGGTAGGAACTGCCACGAAGCTGTTTCTCATCTATTTCCCTAGTTTATAACAGAGCACAGGACTTCCCAATGGTACCCCTACCCACTTTCAGGATATAGCTGCAGGGTTCTGAGTAAATCTATACAACTCATTGGCTGTATTCTAGAGTTGTCACCTCACTGCCCAAGTAACCCACCAGCCATGCTAGCTGCCATCTGGCCCCTGAAGTTGGTATCACTTTGTTACATGAGGAACATGAGGAGTTGACACCATGCTGATCTAGCTTATGCTGTGTCAGTCATAACTGCCTAAAATCATTTGGGCTTTTTGCCTCCTTCCTGGCCAAATCCATAGGCATGTGGCAAGTCAACTCAGCGGCTGCAACAGTGGTCCTTTTGGTCTTGGTAGTCACCGAGCTACTGACCACGTGACGTCCAGCCATGTCCTATGTAGCCTCTTCTTTCTTATCCAGGATCCAATCCAACTTCATACCTTTTACTTATTTGTCGTATCTCTTTAACCTCATTTAATCTGAAATAATTCCTTCACCTTTCTTTTCCTTTCACATCTTGACATTTTTAAAGGATAGTCCTTCAATTTGAGTTCATCTCAGGTTTCCTTATGATTACAGTCAGGTAGTTACTTGGGGCTGGAATACTGAATAAATAATGTGTTCTTCTCATCAAATCACATTAGGGTACATGTGGTATCAATGTAACCAATATTAGAAACGTTAACTTTGATCTTTAGGTTAACATAGTACTTACTAGGTCTCTCCACCGTGATGCTACTATTTTTCCTTTTATAATAAATAAATAAATACCATTATGTGGCCATAACTGAATTTCATCCAAGTATCTTCTTCAAAATACCACCCACTGGTTTTAACACCTGTTAAAAATTCTTTCCTGAATAATACCTACAGTGGTTGCAAAACTGTATTTTCTAACTTCATCATTCAATATATATTCATGATTTTTCACTCTACTGAAAGGAAGAGCTATTCCTTCCTAGTTGATTATTTAGTTAGTTACATTTAGTTAGAGTAGAAATCATGAAATGTTTGGTTTAAGGCTATTCAATTCAGTTTAGAGTATTGCATTACAGTTTTCTTCTACTTTGTGGTTCTTTTGGTGGGGAATTCTCAATTCAGCTGAAGTGTTTGATTTTCATTTTCTCTTTGCTTCTTACAGTAACTGTGTATGGATTTTTCTTGTTCCAATTCATTTCCTGAACAAAATTCCTTGTTCAAAAGTATGGTTATTTATTTGTAGAGGAAAGTGCAGCTTCCTTCTTGGATAATATGGTTAGGGTAGGAATGAGCTGTTTTTTCCTGTGATTCTCTATTGTTTCTGCCACATCCTTGATTTTCTCCAGGTACTTCTTTCTCTCCTTCCACTACATATAGGATGTATATGGATGCTTTATAAAGGATGCCTCCCCCTTTCTATTTACCGTCTTCTCTAGAAGCACTGCTTTCTCCAGAGAGCCACTCAAGTCCACACACTTTCAAAACCCTTTCCTGTCCCTGTTGCTGAGCCCAGTATTTTAATACATAATGCTGGGCTTTCTCCGGGGCTGATTTTGAATGTGCTTAGTCTGTGTCCTCTGCACCCCAATCTGCTATTCCATTTGCAATTGTTCAGCTTATTCTCCCGAGCTCTCTGTGTGTACAAGCTAACAGTACCATCAGTCGCTCTGGTGAGAATTCTGTTGTTTATTTATGTAGTGTGCCCCTTGTTAATCTAAGTGTTTTTTAGGAGAATGTGCAAAGAAATATGGATACAGAAGGCCAATTAACCTAGGACCGACCAGAAATTCACATAAGAACTTTAAGTAGAGAGTTGACATGATTCAATTTGCATTTTAAAAAGATCCTTACTTCACTGAAGAGAATAGATTGTAAGAGTCAAGAGTGGAATGAGGAAATGGTTTCAGGGCTAAGAGTCCACATAAAAGATTGTTGTGCTTTGATCAGAAATTTTGACCATAAAATGGAGAAATACACAGAATCAAGAAATGTTTAGAAGCTTCAATAGAAAATATTTAGTGACTAACTAGACATAATACTCCCAGGTTTCTGGCACTAGCATCATGTACATGCTCTTAACTGGAAGCTTTATTTTCTTTCTTTCTTCTTTAGTTCCTTTTTGAAAACACAACCCCCACTTCACAAATCAAAGCTTTTAGATATGTTTTCTCCTACATGGAGTGCATATATAACCGCGTACGGTAGGCAGAATAATGGCCACCCAAAAATGTCCATGTTCTTATCCCCAAAACCTGTGAATATTTTACCTAGCATGGCAAAGAACTTTGCAGATGTAACTAATAATCTTTTGTTGTTGTTGTTGTTGTTTGTTTTGTTTGAGACAGAGTCTCTGTCGCCCAGGCTGGCATGCAGTGGTATGATCTCCGATCACTGCAACATCCACCTCCTGGATTCAAGCAATTCTCATGCCTCAGCCTCCTGAGTAACTGGGATTACAGACATGTGCCACCACACCCAGCTAATTTTTGTATTTTTTGTAGAGACGTGGTTTCACCATGTTGACCAGGCCGGTCTCGAACTACTGGACTCAAGTGATCCACCCACTTGGCCTCCCAACGTGGTGGGATTACAGGTGTGTGACACCACGCTGGCCTAAGTGAAGAATCTTGAAATGAGGAGATGTTCATAGATCATTCAGTTGGGCTCGATATAATCACCAGGGTTCTTATGAGAGAGAGGCAGAGAAGCAGATGTGACAACAGAAGCAGAGGGAGACGAAGAAACGGAGAGAGACAGGAGGATGGCTCTTTCAAGGAACTATGCTGCTGGCCTCGAAGATGAAGGTGGAGATGAAGACCAGGGAATGTGGGCAGCCTCTAGACCCTGGCAAGGGCATGGAACCCACCCTCCCCCAGAGCATCCAGAAGGGATGCAGCTCTGCCTATGCATTTTGGACTTTCGACATTCAGAATGGGAAGATCATATATGTACATTGTTTTAAGCCAGTAAATTGATGGTGTTGATTACCATAGCAATAGGAAAAGAATACACCAGGTGTCCCACAATCTCACCCCTTCACTTTCTCCAGAATTCAGCTCAGATATTACCTCGTAGGAGACACTTTCCCCGACTACCCTATTGAAAACAACCCTCTCACTCCCCAGCACCCTAAGGTTGCTTTATTTTTTAAAATAGGGGTTACCATCATCTAACCTACTTTTTATTCATTTTTGTTTTATTGTTTTGGAAATGAGAGCAGAGACTTGTTTTGTTCACTACTGCATCCCAGCACCCTAAAACTGTGTCTGGCACAGCCCCTTATTATGAAGACGACACACTCCTTTATGTTTCTGTGCTTTTGCAAATGTTACTTCTCCAGCTACCCAGGCTCAACTCATCCTTCAAACCTGACTTCAAAGTGTAACTCCCCTGTGAAACCTTCTTTGTTACCTTTATTACCAATATGGCCCCTCCTTCCTCTCTAATCCTTCAGTATTGAGCATATGTATAGGGCAGAACTTCTCACAATGCCCTGAAATGACTTATTTGCATGACCACAGCCTTTACTATATTGTCAGCACCACAAATCTAATATGTGCCTGGACTATATTAGGTTCAAAGTAGGTTCAAAGAAATAGTGAATATTTCTTGAATATATTCATAAAATGAATGAACTGTTAAAATGAAAATACCATTTTCCAATATAAAGACACCGGATAAAGAGAGAAATTGAAGGAAAATAAGTTTAGTTTTGTATATGACAACTCTGAGATACTTGTGAAACACTGTTTTAGACTCAAAAGGGCAATTTGTCCTGGATATATAAATACAGCCATCTTCCTATAGTTGGTAACTGAGATCACGGAAGTGGATGAGCTCTTCTGGAAACAGAATGTTTTCCCTTAATGGGCTTCATCGTATGATTCTGCCACAAATAACTCAACAGTTCTCAAAATGAACCCATTTTTCCCTGACATCCAAATACGGGTTTCCCCTGACATCCTTATCTTAGGCAATGGCATCATCGACCAGTCACCAAAATAGAATATTGATTCTTCCCTTTCTCTACTTCAAAACTGAATTAAGTAAATATTGTTGATTCTATTTCACATATACCTCAGAATTCCATCCATCATTCTCTATTCCTACTGCCGCTGCCCCCGTTCATGGCTATATTTTCTCTTGCACAGCTTATTGTAATAATCTTCTAACCAATCTCTCTCACCCTGGCCCTCTTCTTGAATTTAGTTTCCCCTCGATCACAAAGCTAAAATTCAAATCTGTTGTTTTCTAACAAGAAAAGAACTCCCTAATATACTATACAAGATCTGGCATAGTCTGTTTCTAACTTTCCTGTCCATATTTATTTTAAATCTCTTATTTCCACTCCCACCAGACACCACCTGAAATATGCTGCCTCAACCTCTTATTATGAAGACGACACACTCCTTTATGTTTCTGTGCTTTTGCAAATGTTGTTACTTCTCCATCTACCCAGGCTCAACTCATCCCTCAAAATTGACTTCAAAGTGTAACTCCCCTGTGAAACCTTGTTACCTTTTTAGCAAGACTGGCTCCTCCTTCCTCTCTAATCCTTCCTCTCTAATCCTAAGTTCTGACATATACATATGCTAGTATTAAGCATATGTATATGGCAGAACTTTCACAATGTTCTGAAATGACTTATTTGCATGCCCACAGCCTTTACTATATTGTCAGCACCACAAATCTAATATATGTCTGGACTATATTAGGTTCAAAATAAAAATGTGATGAATGAATGAAGTTGAGTTCACTAAATTATTTTTTCTGAAATAGCAACAAAGTCAGCTCTAAAAATGTTTTCTAAAGAGCTTCTGAGACCAACTTACATATGCTCATTTTTTATTATAAAGAGGTATTATACTGTGCAGTATTGATTAAAAATACTATGCAGCAATCAGAAAGTAAGAAATTGGAGCTAAATATTTCTAAGTCAGGCAGTTATAAATTAGAACATTGCCCAGATAATAGTCATGGTTGCAGGGATCCAAAACAGAGAAAAATTAAAGGTCAGTGAGAGAATGTCATAGACACTGAATGCGCCCACCTCACGTTCTCTCAAATCCACCATGTGCTTCAGCCCCCAGTGCTGCACCTGTTCTTCGGATAGGTAATTGGACAGCGTCATGTCTCAACTGCACTGCACTCTCAGTCTACTCGAGAGCTTGTGTGACCCGGCTGCTTGGGAAGCCTGTAGGAAGTTCCTCAGCATGTACAACCTGACAGTATGAGGGAATCAGGGGTGGGGCATGTGCAATCCCATGGAGGGGAGGTTGTGGATAACTGAATCTTCATGCTGTTCCTCCAGTGGAAACTCTTGAGGCTCATTATATGCAGCTACTTAGAAAACCCCACAAGGGTCTGGCTGCAGTTGCCCTCAGTGGGAGCACAGGCAACGATGTACCCTGTATCAGCTTTACCTACCTCTGTTTCATGTTTCCCACACCCTATCCTCTTCTTCCCTGAAAATACTTCCTCAAAAATAAACTACCTACATAGAAGCCCGTCTTAGTGTAAGCTTTCTGGCAGAAACTCTAAGAAAACTGGGATCAAAACTGGCCCTGGAAAGCAGACCCCTGAGATGAAACTGGAACTGGTCAGATGGTAGTAAGTCGGTTGGTTGCAACTCCTTGCACACAGTAGCCAATACTAAGCACTAAGATTCTTACAGGTGGTGAATCAGGATGAAGTCCAGGCAGAGAGTGAATGCAGTAGCCATGGCATAAATGGTGTGGGCAAAAGTAATTTTAAGGATTGTGGAGTTGGTTACTTTTGTTAAGGCTCCTAAAGTTAGACTCCTACCTCAAGACAAGCTGTGAAAATCAGAAAACATCCGTGGAAGTATTAAAAGAAACCTTTATCTTTTAGGATAACGGGGGGAAAGTAGGTTTCAAATCATGCCCAGGAATGAGAGTCAAGGAAGCAGAACTGCAAAGGAGACTGAATGCAAAAGCTCAATAGCTAATGGGAAAGCACTGGGCCGCTGAGATGAAATTGTTGGTGACCTCCAACAAACCTGAGATTCTTAATTCCCAGAAGTCCCTGAACCTTTCAGAGGAAGCAACTTCCTTCCCACTGATGAGATGACATTGTTGGTGACCTCCAGCAAACCTGAGATCCTTGAACTCCCAAAAGGCCCTGAACCCTTCAGGTCAGTGGAAGCAACTTCATTCCCACTGATAGAGGAGGAAGTGCCACTTGTCTAGGCTCCCTGAAAACACATTACCTGAGTCAGATGTATTGCTACAAGGTGTGTGTCCTTCTCTAGAGCCACTCCATTGCCTGCAGACAAGCAACTGCGACTGAATCACAACACGGTCTGCACAGGGAAATCTAATGCTTGCTCTAAGAGAAAATAACAGATATAAATTAAAAGACATGGCTAAGTATGTACATGTAGCAGATAGAGAGAGAGGGTGACGATGAATCTTGATGACGTCAAACAAGGAACTACTGAAATATGAATAGGCGACAATGTGTTAACATGAGAAAACTCTTCCATGACTCAGAGTTTGCCTTGGCAAGGACACTCAGGGCCAGCCCCAGTGTTTCTGAGACGGCTCCCTAAAGCTTGAATATAGTATTGGTCTACAACAAATGTTGTATCATGTGAGAATTGCCTTAACAGAGTACTAGGGAACAACTCAGGAGTATAAGAATGTTAGATTCGATACAGTACACAAGCTTGGAGAATCTGCCATCTGACCATCTTTTCTAGGAGTGCCTGAAGAACAAGCCCTTCACTAATACAATAAAGAATGCACAGGTAAAGACAGCTTGACCACTTCGAGAAGGTTGATGATGACTGTCCTCTGTAACACGCCAAGGAACTAAGATCACTAGTATCAGTGGGAATCATATCTATAGCAGAGACTCGGTGGAAATCTTTAACTGACAGAAGTAAGATGCCTGTAATTACTATAGTGGGCATCAAGGCTCAAGTGGTACCTTCACCCACAAAGATCTATCTATCAAGCCTAATAAACTGTGATATGTTTAGGGATTTAAAAGACGAGAAACCAGTTACTTGGCTTGCTTAGGAAAAAGTCAAGAATTGCTTAGAAGAATGTTAATGTCAGCTACCACTTTAAAAAGCTATGACTTCTCATTCCGTTTCCAAATCTAAGCAACATCTTAGACCTAGAGTCCGTTAATTGATGTGAAGGCAATGTTTCTTTAAGGAAGGACCCTGCAGTATCACCACAAGTATATAACATCACTATTGCCCCAATTCTTCCTCCAAAAGGCCTTTTAGCCATCTCCCAGAGAGAATATGCACCTGGAAAAGGGAAATACCCAAACATTTTGAGAACTACTGGATACAATGTCTCATCTGACACTGATCCCCAGAAATACAAAAGGCCATCACATTGTGCAGTAGGACTAGGGACTTATAGATGCCAAAGGATAAATGAAATGACAATCCAAGAGGGTGTCATAGTACATCAAGTGGTCTGCAGACCCTTTCTGTGGTCTTTGCCCTAGTCTCCCAATGTATAGCTGGAATGGCTAGACAGGATTTGGCCAAACCCTGACCTGTAGAGTAAATCACCATTGAGAGAGAAAGGAGGTCCCTAACATGTACCATTTTGCCTTGTGTATTCCATCTGTTACAAGGCGTTGTTTTAGTTAAAGTGGTTAAAGGAAATAATGCTTCACATAGATATGTAATTGGAAAAGGCCATATTTTATAATGTTTCCGAGCATTGTGACTATTGTTCTTTGATACTATGCCAACATTCAACAAATAGTGGCTTTTTAAGCATTAGTTGCAAAAGTGAAATCTGAAACCATATCAATGAACTTTGCAATTCTTAGTTAAAAATCCATTTGCCTAGCATGGACTTTAAATAGATTGTTCTACCCATGCTTGATTTTATAACGTCTTCCAAATACTGACACATTTCATTATACAATATCAAAAAAATCACATTCCTTAATATCACCATCAATCTCCTCAAAAAGGTCTTTAGGTATTGAGAAGCTGTCAAGCTCAAAGCGGCAGTTAAACAGTTTCCAGAATTGCAATTGTTGCTCAACAGCTTGAATTCTGCCATTGGTTACAAAGTTCATCAGTTATTTCCTTCAGGTGACAAGCTCACTTCATTCCTTTTCAAGAAAATGTCTGCCAAATACCAAAGGTGGAATAACTGTAGTTTGTCAACCAGCTATTTGAGTAAAAATTATATTGCATGAAAAGTGACTAGGTTAACTCAGTCTCACATGACTTTTTCCTTGAGATGACCTTAATAGTTTGGTATGTAGTGGAAGTACCTCATGCATACTTTCCATTTCATCACAAGCAATATTAAAAATATCCATTAAATATTAGCATAAATAACACTTCATGAAAACTCACTATTTTTTTAATAGTAAAAATTGGGACACTTTTACTGGAGTCAAAAACTAATACCAAAGAACAAGACAGCCAAACAAAAGCCTCCAGCGATCATCCTTCCCTCCATCCTGTCCTCCAAATTGGACAAATATCAACACAAGAAAGCACCTTCATAAGGACCTAAACTCAGGTGAGCAATCACAGTACCTGGTTTGAAAATCATATCAAGGAAAAGGCACTGAAGAGGGTAGGAAAGACAATCTTGAATTGCCAACACTTCCCTTCCTCCATCCCCTGGTAGCTGTATGGTGTGGAGAGATAATCTGTGCACCTGCAGGAAAGAAAGCACGGTGACTGTGGGACTTCACATCGGAACTCAGTGCTTCCCTGTCACAGTGGAAAGCAACATGGGGCAGAATTCAGCCAGCAACCATGGAGGGGGCATTTAAAGCAGCTCCAACCAGAGGGACAACATCAATCCCATCTGTCTGAACTTAAGTTCCAACTGGCCCCACCACCACAGGGTGAAGTGCTCTGGGGTTCTAAATAAACTTAAAATGCAGTCTAGGCCACAAAGACTGCAATTCCTAGGCAAATCCTGGTACTGAACTAGGCTTAGGGCCACTGGACTTGGAGTACATGTGGCAACCTAGTGAGACACCAAGGGCAGCCAAGGGAGTGCTTGTGTCATGCCTGTCAGCTCCAGACTGTGCAGCTCACATCTCCAGGAAGAGAGGGAAGAGTAAAGAGATCTTCGTCTTGCAACTTGGATACCAGTTCAGCCACCACAAAATAAAATACCAAGCAGAGTCCCGAAGCCCCTTCCAGCCACAGCTTCTGGAAGAGATTTCCAGATCAACCCTGGGTTAAAAGAGAACTTACTGCCCTGTCCTAGCAGAATTCACCACCTTCTTACGAAAGGGTCCTTGGCCCTTGAGTAAATAGCAGTGGTAGCCAGGCAGCAGTTGCCATAGGCCTTGGGCAGACCCCATACTGTCTGGCTTCAGGTTTCACCCAGCAAATTCCCAGCTGTGATGGCCATGGGGAAAGAATCCTTCTCCTTGAGGAAAGGAGAGAGAATAAAATGGACTTTGTCTTGCAACTTGGGTACCAGATAAGCCATAGTGAAATAAAACACCAAACAGACTTATAAATTCCCTGGTTCCAAGTGTCGGCTCCTGGAGGGCTTTTCTAGACCAACCCCCTGAGCCAGAAGGAAATCCACTACCCTAAAGGATAGAGACCAAATACTGGCAGGATCCTACCAACTAAAGAGCCCTTAGGTCTCGAATAAATATCAGAGGTAGCCAGGAAACAGTTGACACAGGCCTTGAGCAAGACCCAGCATTGTGTTGGCTTCAGATGTGACCCAGCATAGTCCCAGTAGTAGTGTCCCTGGGAGTGCTCATGTCACCCCTCCCCCAAGTCCAGGTAGCTCAGCACAGAGAGAGAGAGAGATTCTATTTGCTTGGAGGAAAGTAAGGGAGAAGCACAAGAGACTCCGCTTGGTGATCTAGGGATTTCTCCCAGATCTGACCCACAACCACTAAGGTGACGCCTCTGTGAGCCTACAAGAGTCACAGTGTTGCTGTGCTTGGGGTTCCCCCATAGTGCAGATATGCCTATAGTGAGCAAAGACTTAGATCACAACACTCAATTCCCTTTGAATACTTGGAAAGCCTTTTCAAGAAGGATAGGTACAAACATGCCCAGACTGCAAAGACTAGAATAAATATCTAACTCTTCAATGCCCAGATATCAACAAACATCCATAAGTATCAATATCATCCAGGAAAATCTGACCTCACCAAATGAACTAAATAAGGCAACAGTGACCAATTCCAGAGTGACAGAAATCTGTAACCTTCCAGGCACAGAATTCAAAGTAGCCGTCTTGAGCTTAAAGAAACCCAAGATAACAAGAAGAAGGAAATCAGTATCCTATCAAATACACTTACCAAAGAGACTGAAATAATTTAAAAGAATCAAACAGAAATTTTGCACCTAAGAATTCAATTGACAGATTGAAGAATGTATCAGAGTCTCTCAACAGCAGAATTGGATATAGAAGGAACATAACTCAACACAATAAAAGCCACATATGACAGATGTACAGCTAGCATCATACTGAAGGGGGAAAAACAGAAAGACTTCACTCTAAAATCTGAAACATGACAAGGGTGCCCACTTTCACCACCGTTATTCAACATAATACTGGAAGTCCTAATTAGAGCAATTAGACAAGAGTAAGAAATAAGGGACATCCAAATTGGAGAAGAAGGAGTCAAATTACCATTATTTACAGGTGATAATCTTATATTTGGAAAAACCTAAAGACTCTACACACACACAAAAAAAAAAACCTGTTCGAATTGATAAAGACATTCAGTAAAGCAGCAGGATACAAAATCAACATACAAAAATCAGTAGCATTTCTGTATGCCAAAAGTAAACAATCTGAAAAAGAAATCAAGAAAGTAATCCCATTTACAATAGGTACAAATAAAGTGTCTAGGAATTATCTTAACCAAAGAGATTTTTTAAAAATCTCTACAATGAAAACTATAAAACATTGATGCAAGAAATTGAAGAGGACACAAAAATATAGAAGGATATTCCTTGTTCATTGATTGGAAGAATAAACATTGTTAAAATATCCATACTACCCAAAGCAATCTACAGATTCATGCAATCCGTATCAAAATACCAATTACATTTTTCACAGAAAAAGAAACAATCCTAAAATTTATATGGAACCACAAAAGAATGAGAATAGCCAGAGCTATGCTGAGCAAAAAGAACAAAACTGGAAGAATAACATTGCCCAACTTCAAATTATACCACAGAGTTATAGTAACCAAAACAGCATGGCACTGGCATAAAAATAGACCAATGGAACAGAATACAGAACCCAGAAATAAATCCATGCTTCTACCATGAACTTATATTTGAAAAGAATGCCAAGAATATATATTGGGAAAAGGATAGTCTCTTCACTAAATGGTGCTGGGAAAACTGGATATCCATACACAGAAGAATGAAACTGGACCCTATCTCTCACCATATACAAAAGTCAAATCCAAATGGATTAAAGACTCTAAGAACTCAAACTATGAAACTACTAAAAGAAAATATCAGCCAGGTGTGATGGCTCATACCTGTAATCCCAACACTTTGGGAGGCAAAGGTGGGTGGATCACCTGAGGTCAGGAGTTTGAGACCAGCCTGGCCAACATGATGAAACCCATCTCTACTAAAAATACAAAATCAATTAGCCAGGCGTGGTAGCATGCATCTGTAGTCTCAGCTACTCTGGAGGCTGAGGCAGAAGGACCGCTTGAACCCAGGAGGCAGAGGTTGCATTAAGCCAAGATCATGCCACTGTGCTCCAGCCTTGGTGACAGAGTGAGACTCCATCTCAAAAATAATAATAATAATAATAATAATAATAATGGGGAAGTTCTCCACGCCATTGGTCTGGGGAAAAATTTCTTGAATAATACCACATAAGCACAAGCAACCAAAGCAAATACGGACAAATGTGATCATATCAAGTTAAAAACCTGCACAGCAAAGGAAACAATCAACAAAGTGAGAAGACAATATACAAAATGGGAGAAAACATTTACAAACTACCCATCAGACAAGGTATTAATAAGCAGAATAAATAAGGAACTCAAACATCTTTAAAGAAAAAAAACTAATAATCTGATTTTAAAATGGGCAAAAAATTTGAATAGACATTTCTCAAAAGAAGACACATAAATGGCAAACAGATACATGAAATGGTACTCAACATCACTGATCATCAGAGAAACGCAACTCAAAACTACAATGAGATTTCCCCTCACCCTAGTTAAATAGCTCTTTTCCAAAAGACAGGCAAAAATGAACACTGGCGAGGATGTGGAGAAAAGTTGGCAGGAATGCAAATTAGTACCACCATGGAGAACAGTAGAGAGGCTTCCTCAAAAATTGAAAGTAGAACTGCAAGATGATCCGGCAATCTCACTGCCAGATAGACACCCAAAAGAAATCAGTATACTGACGAGGTATCTGCACTCCTATGTTTACTGCAGCTTGATTCACAATAACCAAGATTTGGAATCACCCTTAGTGTCCACCAACAGGTGAATGGATAAAGAAAATGTGGCACATATATGCAAGTTCGCAGTGAAAAACAGAATAAGACCCTGTCATGTGCAAAACATGGATGGAACTGAGGACATTATGTCAAGTGAAATAATCCAGGCACAGAAAGTCAAACTTTTCATGTTTTCACGTATTTGTGGGAGCTAAAAATTAAAACAATTGAACGCATGGATACAGAGAGAAGAATGATGGTTGCCAGGGAATGGGAAGGGTAGCTGGGGCTGAGGAGATAGGAAATTTGGATGGTTAATGGGTTTTAAAATATAGTTAGATATAAAGAATAAGATCTAGTATTTGATAGCATGATAGGGTGACTACAGTCAGCAATAATTTTTTGTCCATTTTAGAATAACTGAGGAAGTACAACTGTAACATTCAAAATACAAATCATGGATGTTTGAGGTGATGGATAGCCCCATTTACCCTGATGTGTTATAATGTATTGTATGCCTGTATCAAAATGACTCATGTGTCCCATAAATATATACACCTGCTATGTACCCATGAAAATTAAATATAAAATGTTTTAAATGAATGCATTTGCTATTTCATCAGGACA